>NC_142795.1:21365542-21530475 GCF_049724085.1 Artemia sp. Qi Xiang Cuo
GTTTTTTTTTCAACTGAAAGTAAGGAGCAACATCAAAACTTAAAACGAACAGAAATTATTACGTATATGAAAGATGTTGCCCCTTCCACAAGACCTTGCTCTTTACGCTAAAGTTTGACTTTTTGTCCTAATTCTTTAAGAACGATTCCTGAAACACAATGGCTGTTTAATTAGAATAATAAACTTTGTTTTAAAATTCTATTAAAAAACTTTAGCGTAAAGAGCGAGGTCTTGAGGAGGAGGCAACCCCTTTCATTTACGCAATAATTTTTGCTGTTTTATTGTTTTAAAAAATAAAGTTTTTTATTTAAAAAAAAAGAAAGTTTTTATTGTTTTAAAAAATAAAGTTGTGCGACAGAGCCAAACTTCAGCGTAAAGAGTGAGGCGTTGAGGAAGGGACAGCCCTTTTCATATACTTAATGATCTCTGTTCGTTTTAAGGTTTGATGTTGCCGCTTACTTTCAGTTGAAAAAAACTTGTTTTTTTATATTTGATTTCTGATCGTTTTTAAATAATACCGGGAAATTCGGCTGACTTGTTTTCTGACCTCAAACTTTCCAAATACTTTACCCCCCCCCCCTTATGTGCAAATATATAGCCCAAATTATATATTTCCCATACATTCTGTCGCTTGTTTTTGTCTTGTCTCACGCTAAGCGGAAAGAAACGAACAAAGAAACCGGATTGTTCTCGAATTTTATACAGCGTAAACTTGAGTGAGTGGCGTATAATACACAAGTACCAAAACTCCTTCCCCGCACGGACAAAAAACTCAAATAAAATTCTCAAATTTGGAAAGCCTTATTTTCTAGAAAGAGCGACTCGTCTTAATAGTAACTGAAACTTTAAAAACGGGATTTTGATACCAATAGATACATCAAAAGAATCAGATTTTTATGCTGATTGATTATGTTAAAGATTGATCAATGATGTCATAATCGTAGGTTGTAGCCAGGTCGTCACTTACTATTCCAATTAAGAAAAAGCCATAGGCTTTTATCATCTTTTCATACAACTCGTGGTAACGAACTGTATAGCAAGAGCGACTCGTCTCAATAGTAACCGAAACTCTAAAAAACGGAATTTTAATATCAATAGATACATCAAAAGAATCAGATTTTCATGATGATTTTAAATATATGTTTCATCAAGTTTAGTCTTACTCATCAAAACTTACGAGCTTGAGAAAATTTGCCCTATTTTCGAAAAAAGGGGAAAATGCCCCCTAAAAGTCATAGAATTTTAAAGAAAGTCTCACCATCAGTTTCAGCGTATCAGAGAACCTCATTTTAGAGGTTTCAAGCTCCTATCTGCAAAAGTGTGGAATTAGGTATTTTCTCCCAGAACAAAGATCACGGATGCGTGTTTATTAGTTCGTTTTTTCTTTTCTCCAGGGGTGATCGTGTCGACCCAGTGTTCCTAGAATGTCCTGAGAGAACCCATTCAAAAGGAAATTAAAAGTTCTAGTGCCTTTTTAAATCATAAAAAAAATTAAAAAAGAATCACTTTGTACAAGAAAACTTCATTTTTGATATCTTTTCATAATGCGGTATTTTCAAAGATATTTTGTTATTGGAAAAATTAAAATCTCCGTGGTAACAAACTGTTGTAGAGTAAAAGCGACTTGTCTCAACAGTAACTGAAACTTTAAAAAATGGTATTTTGATACCAAAAGACATATCAAAAGAATCGGATTTTTATGCTGATCATGTTAAAGATTGATCAATGATGTCAAAATCGTAGGTTGTAGCCAGGTCGTCTCTAACCATTCTAATTAAGAAATTACATTAAAGAGCAAACTTTATTCCATAGTAACTGAAGCATTAAAAGTTACATAAAGGGTCGGTATAGTTCATCATAAATCGTGTCAGCCAAGAGTCAAACAGGTTGTGGTAACGAACTGTGTTGTAAGAGCGACTCGTCTTAATAGTAACTGAAACTCTAAAAAACTGAATTCTGATTCCAATAGACACATCAAAAGAATTGAATTTTTATGCTGATTATAAATTTGTAAGTGTTGTCAAGTTTAATCTTACCCTTCAAAAGTTACAAGCCTGAGAAAATTTGCCTTATTTTCAAAGAAAGGGAGAAACACTCCCTAAAAGTCATAGAATGTTAATGAAAATCACACCATCAGATTCAGCCTATCAAAAAACCTTACTGTAGAGGTTTCTAGCTCTAGATTTTTATGCTGATTTTAAATGTGTAAGCAAGTCTGGTTTTACCCATTAAAAGTTAACAGCATGAGAAAATTTGCCTCATTTTTGAAAGAAGAGAAAACACCCCCTAAAAGTCATAGAATATTAATGAAAATCACACCATCAGATTCAGCGTATCAGAGAACCTTACTGTAGAGGTTTCAAGCTCCTATCTGAAAAAATGTGGAATTTTGTTGTTTTTTTTTTTGGCAGAAGAAAGATCACGGATACGTGTTATTTGTTTTTTTTTACCATAATATGACATACATTTTGGATTGATATAGCTCATTATAAATGGGGAGTATGTAAGTTTCAACGGATATCGAACAGTTCGTCGTAACGAACTGTATAGTAACAGTGACTCGTCTCAATAGCAACCGAAACTCGAAAGAACACATCAAAAAATCAAAAAGACACATCAAAACTCAAAGAAAACTGAAAAGACACATAAAAAAAAATTGTATTTTTATGCTGATTTTAAATTTGTATGTGTTGTCAAGTTTATTCTTACCCTTCAAAAGTTACAAGCCTGAGAAAATTTGCTTTATTTTCGAAAAAAGGGAGAAACACCCCCTAAAAGTCATAGAATCTTAATGAAAATCACACCATCAGATTCAGCGTATGAGAAAACCATACTGTAGAGGTTTCTAGCTCTAGATTTTTATGCTGATTTTAAATCTGCAAGTTTCAGCAAGTCTAGTCTTACTCATCAAAAGTTACGATCCTAGGAAAATTTGCCCTATTTTCCAAAAAAGTAGAAAACACCCCCCAAAAGTCATAGAATGGAATGGAATATGGAATTTGGTATTTTTTTTGCCAGAAGAAAGATCACGAATGCTTGTTTATTTTTTTGTTTTTATTTCCCCCAGGGGTGATCTTATCCACCCAGTGGTCCTAGAATGTCGCGAGAGGGCTCATTCAAACGGAAATTAAAAGTTCTAGTGCCTTTTTTAATCAAAAAACAAAATCGGATTTTATTGCTGATCATGTTAAAGATTGATCAATGATGTCATAATCGTAGGTTGTATCCAGGTCGTTTCTTACTATTCCAATTAAGAAATTACATTAAAGAGCTAACTTTAGTCCATAGTAGAAGTATTAATAGGTACATAAAGGGTCGATAAAGTTCATCATAAATTGTGTCAGCTATGAGTCAAACACTTCGTGGTAACGCACTGTGTTTTAAGAGCGACTCGTCTTAATAGTAATTGAAACTCTAAAAAACGGAATTTTGATACCAATAGATACATCAAAAGAATTGGATTTTTATGCTGATTTTAAATTTGTAAGTGTTGTCAAGTTTATTCTTACCCTTCAAAAGTTACAAGCCTGAGAAAATTTGCTGTACTTTAGAAAAAAGGGGGAAACACCTCTAAAAGTGATATAATGTTAATGAAAATCACACCATCAGATTCAGCATATCAGAAAGCTTTACTCTAGAGGTTTCAAGCTCCTATCTGCAAAAATGTGGAATTTTGTATTTTTTGCCAGAAGAGAGATCACGGAGGCGTGTTTATTTCTTGTTTTTTTTTGTTTTTTTTCACCATAGTATATGACATACATATCGGATTTATATAGTTCATTATAAATGGAGACTATGTAAGTTTCAACGGGTATCAAATAGTTCGGATATCAAATAGGTAACCGAAACTAGAAAACGGGATTTTGATACCAATAGATACATCAAAAGAATCGAATTTTGATGCTGATTTTAAATATTTAAGTTTCCTCAAGTTTAGTCTTACTCACAAAAGTTACAAGCCTAGGAAAATTTGCCCTATTTTTTAAAAAAGTGGAAAACACCCCCCCCCCCCAAAAAAAAGGTTATACAATCTTGATGAAAATCACACCATCAGTTTCAGCGTATCGGAGAACCTTACTACAGAGGTTTCATGCTCCTATCTGCAAAAATATGGAATTTGGTATTTTTTGCCAGAAGAAAGATCACGGATACGTTTTTATTTGTTTGTTTTTCTTTACCCCAGGGGTGATAGTATCGACCCAGTGATCCTAGAATGTCGCGAGAGGGCTCATTAAAACGGAAATTAAAAGTTCTAGTGCCTTTTTAATTAAAAAACAAAGAAGTTTAAAAATAGAATCACTTTTTCCCCAAAAAACTGTATTTTTGATGTCTTTTCATACTGCAATCTTTTCAAAGATATTTGATTTTTGATACAATCAAAAAGTTCGTGGTTACTAAATGTATAGTAAGAACGACTCGTCTCAATAGTAACCGAAACTTTAAAAACCGGATTTTTGATACCAATATATATTGGTATCCATTAAGATTAGAATTGATACCATTAAGATTAGAATCTTAATGAAAATCACACCATCGGATTCAGCGTATCAGAGAACCTTACTGTAGAGGTTTCAAGCTCCTATCTGCAAAAATGTGGAATTTGTTTTTTTTTTTTGCCAGAAGAAAGAGTACGGATGCGTATTTATTTGTTTTTTTTTCCAGGGGTGATCTTATCGACCTTATGGTCCGAGAATGTCGCGAGAGAGTTTATTCGAACTGAAATTAAAAGTTTTAGTGCCTTTTTAATAAAATTAAAAATAGAATCACTTTTTACAAAAAAAACTGCATTTTTGATGTCTTTACATACAGCTTTTGATGTTTTTCAAAAGATATTTGATGTTTGAAGTAATTACGTAAGGAATCATGTTAAAGACTGGTCAATTTATGTCTAATCTTTGGTTCTAGCCAGGTCGTCTTTTACTATTCCAATTAAAAAAAGCCATAGGCTTTTTCCTGTTTGTAATCACACAGTTCGTGGTAACTAACTGTTAAAAAAACCGAAACTCTAAAAAAAGGAATTTTAATATCATTATATACATAAAAAGAATCAGATTTTTATGCTGATTTTAAATGTGTAAGTTTCAGCAAGTCTAGTTTTACCCATTAAAAGTTAACACCATGAGAAAATTTACCTTATTTTCGAAAAAAGGAGAAAACACCCCCCCTAAAAGTAATAGAATCTTGATGAAAATCACACCATCAGATTCAGTGTTTTTTTTTTTTTTTTTTTTTTTTTTTTTTTTTTTTTTTTACCATAATATATGACATAAATATTGGATTGATATAGCTCATTATAAATGGGGACTATGTAAGTTTCAAAGGATATCGAACAGTTCGTCGTAACGAACTGTATAGTAACAGCGACACGTCTCAATAGAAACTGAAACTCTAAAAAATAGAAGTTGAATATCAATAGATACATCAAAAGAATCGAATTGTGATGCTGATTTTAAATATTTAAGTGTCATCAAGTTTAGTATTACTAATCAAAAGTTAAGAGCCTGAGAAAATTTGCCCTATTTTCGGAAAAAGAGGAAAACACCCCCCAAAAGTCATAGTATTTTAAAGAGAATCACACCATCAGTATCAGCATATCAGAGAACCTTACTGTAGATGTTTCAAACTCTTATCTGCAAAAATGTGGAATATGGTGTTTTTTGCCAGAAGAAAGATCACGGATGCATGTTTATTTGTTTGTTTTTTGTTTTTTCTTTCCCCCATGGGTGATCTTATCGACCCAGTGGTCCTAGAGTGTCGCGAGAGGGCTCATTCAAACGGAAATTAAAAGTTCTAGTACCTTTTTTAATCCAAAAACCAAATTGAATTTTTATGCTGATCACGTTAAAGATTGATCAATGATGTCATAATCGTATGTTGTAGCCAGGTCGTCTCTTACTATTCCAATTAAGAAATTACATTAAAGAGCGAACTTTAGTCCATAGTAGAAGTATTAAAAGGTACATAAAGGGTCGATATAGTTCATCATAAATTGTGTCAGCCATGAGTCAAACACTTCGTGGTAACGAACTGTGTTGTAAGAGCGACTCGTCTTAATAGTAACTGAAACTCTAAAAAACGGAATTTTAATACCAATAGATGCATCAAAAGAATTGGATTTTTATGCTGATTTTAAATTTGTAAGTGTTGTCAAGTTTATTCTTACCCTTCAAAAGTTACGAGCCTGAGAAAATTTGCTTTATTTTCAAAAAAAGAGAAAAACACCCCCCAAAAGTCATAGAATCTTAATGAAAATCACACCATCAGATTCAGCATATAAGAAAGCTTTACTCTAGAGGTTTCAAGCTCCTATCTGCAAAAATGTGGAATTTTTTTGCCAGAAGAAAGAGCACGGAGCCGTGTTTACTTTATTTTTTCACCAGGGGTGATCGTATCGACCCAGTGGCTCTAGAATGTCGAGAGAGGGCTCATTCGAGTGGAAATTAAAAGTTCTAGTGCCTATTTTAAAAAATTAATATAATCACGTTTTACAAAAAACTGCACTTTTGAAATCTTTTTATTCTGCAGTGTTTTCAAAGATATTTTATGTTTGAAGCAATTACATAAGGGACCATGTTAGAGATTGATAAATGATGTCATAATCTAGGTTGTAGTCAGGTCGTCTCTTACTATTCCAATCCTTTAAAATGAGCCATTACACAGCTCTCTGTTATGATGATTAAATACTTACGATTATGACGTTATTCATCAATCTTGGCCATGAAAATGCAGATTGTTCGTAAAAAAATATTTTATATTAACAATAACTTTTTTGAATTGCAAAAGGTTTTTTAACCCCATCAATTTCCTTTCAAATGAGCCATTAGACAGCTCTCTACGATGTTGCAGTGCCCTGCTATCTGAGGAAATGAAAAAGAAGAAAAAAATATGTTTTGTATGCAGGATATCGTGGTTACAGCCACTTTTCTTGATTTTCAAGCCAGTATATTTCCCTTGCTGTTTAAGCCAAGGGACTGTAAGTTTCCTATATTGAGGTTTTGGACAAGGTGGATCCAACGGTGTAGTTCGTTTTTTGATCTGATTCTAGTTTTAAGAGCTATGACCTACTATATCGTTTACTATGGGGCATGATCGTCATTTACTAGGTTTCTAGCTACCGCCGAAACCCGGATTACAAAAGGCACTAGATGTAGCAATTTCCTTTAAAATGGTCCATTATACTGCTCTCTATGATTTTCCAGTGTCCAGCTAGTTGAGGAGAAAAAACGGAAAGAAAAAAAGATGCCACCTTATATGCAGAATATCGTGGTTACAGCCATTTTTCTTGGTTTTCAAGCCAAAATAATTTCCTTGTTGTTCAAGCCAAGTGACGGTAAAATTTCTATAGAGGGTATTCGGACAAAGAGGTTCCAATAGTGTATTTCTTGTTTTGATCTGACTCTATTTTTAGGAGTTAAGGGTTATTTTAGATTTTACTATGGGGGCGATCGTCTCTTACTAGGTGGCTAGCTACCGCTGAAACCTGGATAAAAATCAACTTAAAGATCTTCAATAAATAATATTATTAAGCGGCCATGGCTGAATGGTTAAGGCGTTGGACTTGAAATCCAATGGGGTCTCACTGTGTAGGTTCGAATTCTGTTGGTTGCTTCTTTTTATTCATCAGAATGCCAATAACTTGAAATTTTCTAATTTAATTTCAGGTAAATAGTTGGAAACTTTAAAACACTTAGACTTTCACTTTTCCATTACAATATACGATTCCATTTGTTAATAAGAAATACTGAAGCAATTTGTGCAATTACTCTTAAAGTAGTTTCACAATTTTATAGTTCATATACGTCGATTATCTCATGGACATAAACTAGTGGATTTAGGTCAGTATTTTACCAATATTTTTGCAGAAAAATACAAATCTGCATACGTTGAAAATTCCAACCCATACGAGATAAAATTCTCAGGATTAAACTGAATATCTGATTCTTAAAAGATTGGCTAGCTTGAAAAACTGATTATTTCTGTGAGATCTCGCTGTTGATTTTGCTGTATTTTTTCGTAGCTAAGAAGTTCAAGAGCAGCAGATAGATGAAATTGGCTATTTTGATAAACTGATTATTTCTGTGAGATCTCGCTGTTGATTTTGCTGTATTTTTTCTTAGCCAAGAAGTTCAAGAGCAGCAGATGGATCATAATTAGAAAAAATGTTTTAAATTCTATGTCCTTTTTAAACAATAAGGAAATATAAAATTAATGACGAAACATATTGCAATAGATCAAATATTTTTTATAGGTAAGGAGCGATGTTAAAACACATGAGTACAAACAGGTGTGCGTCAAATGTAACCAATTTCCAGTTATCGATTTTCCCCTAAATGTGAATTATTTCCAAGGATAGGAAAAACGCAATCCATAGCTCCCGGAGAACGGTAAACGGGCATCATATTGATTCAAGCAAAAATCATCACGCTATGCGCACTGTCGGGATGGCGCTAAGAAATTCCCGGCAATAATTATAGCATTTCCACTAGAAAGTATTTTACGAGCCATAATATTAGGAAGGGTTTCTTGGCACAGGTGGTTAAGTCAGTATTCCTTTGGGGAAATCTCTGGTCTTACATAAGACGAGTTTCAACATATGATGAGTTTCGAGAGTTAATCATAACAACTCATAGACGAATTTTCATCTATCTGCTGCTCTTGAACTTCTTAGCTACGAAAAAATACAGCAAAATCAACAGCGAGATCTCATAGAAATAATCAGTTTTTCAAGCTAGCTGATCTCTTAACAATCAGCTTATCAGTTTAATCCGGAGAATTTTTTCTCGTATGCGTTGGAATATTCAACGTATGCAGATTTGTATTTTTCTGCAAAAATATTGGTATATTTCTAGTCCAACGCCTTAACCATTCAGCCATGGCCGCTTAGTAACATTATTTATTGAAGAACTTTAAGTTGATTTTTATGCGGGTTTCAGCGGTAGCTAGCCACCTAGTAAGAGACGATCACCCCCACAGTAAAATCTGAAATAACCCATAACTCCTAAAAATAGAGTCAGATCAAAACAAGAAATACACTATTGGAACCTCTTTGTCCGAATACCCTCTATAGAAATTTTACCGTGTCTTGGCTTGAACAACAAGGAAATTATTTTGGCTTGAAAACCAAGAAAAATGGCTGTAACCACGATATTCTGCATATAAGGTGGCATCTTTTTTCCCGTTTTTTCTCCTCAGCTAGCTGGGCACTGAAAATCATAGAGAACTGTACAATGGACCATTTTAAAGGGAATTGCTACATCTAGTGCCTTTTGTAGTTCAGGTTTCAGCAGTAGCTAGAAACCTAGTAAAAGACGATCATGCCCCATAGTAAACAATGAAGTAGGTCATAGCTCTTAAAACTAGAATCTACGTATATGAACTATCAAATTGTGCAACTACTTTATGAGTAATTGCACAAATTGTTTAAGTATTTCTTATTAACAAATTGAACCGCATACTGTAATGGAAAAGTGAAAGTCTAAGTGTTTTAAAGTTTCCGACTATTTACCTGAAATTAAATTAGAAAATTTCAAGTTATTGGCATTCTGATGAATGAAAAATGGCAACCTGCAGGAATTGAACCTGCACAGGGAGACCCTATTAGATTTCTAATCCAACGCTTTAACCATTCAGCTATGGCCGCTTAGTGAGATTATTTATTGAAGAACTTTAAGATGATTTTTATCTGGGTTTCAGCGGTAGCTAGCCACCTAGTAAGAGACGATCACCCCCCCCCCCCATAGTAAAATCTAAAATAACCCATAACTCCTAAAAATTGGGTCAGATCAAAACAAGAAATACACTATTGAAACCTCTTTGTCCGAATACGCTCTACAGAAAATTTACCGTCTCTTGGCTTGAACAACAAGGGAATTATTTTGGCTTGAAAACCAAGAAAAATGGCTGTAACCACGATATTCTGCATATAAGGTGGCATCTTTTTTTCTTTCCGTTTTTTCTCCTCGGCTAGCTGGGCACTGGAAAATCATAGAGAGCTGTATAATGGACCATTTTAAAGAAAATTGCTGCATCTAGTGCCTTTTGTAGTCCGGGTTTCAGCGGTAGCTAGAAAACTTGGAAAAGACGATCATCTCTGTGCAACTACTATCAAACTCTGCAACTACTTTATGAGTAATTGCGAAAATTGCTTTAGTATTTCTTATTAACAATCCTCGGTCTGATCTGATCTGTTATTTGTTCGATGTGAAATTACAACAGGAAAAAGCCTATGGCTTTTTCTGAATTGGAATAGTAAGAGACGACCTGTCTACAACCCAGGATTATGACGTTATTGATCAATCTTTAACATGGAATATACAGTTTTCCGTAAAAAATTGATTCTGTTTTAAAAATAATTGTTTTAAATACAAAAGTTTTAACCCCATTAATTTCCTTTAAAATGAGCCATTGACCAAATCTCTACGATGTTCAAATGCCAGGCTATCTGTGGGAAAGAAAAAAAAAGAAAAAAGAGATGCTATTTAGGCAGAATGCTGTAGTATCTGCAGCTTATCTTGATTTTCAAGCCAATATGCTGTTCGAGCCAAGGGACATAAAGTTTCCCATATAGGGGTTTCGGACAAGGTGGTTCTAATGGTGCACTTTTTGTTTTGATCCGACTATTTTTAGGAGTTATGGGTTATTATATTTCATAGCATTGGACTTGATCGTCTCTCACTAGGTTGCTAGCTACCGCTGCAACCCGGATTCTTGTCGAAAGATAAACGTGTATAAGTATTCCATTCACTTATTACGTCATATATAGATATACGAGAAAAATTAATCCCTTTGTATCTTTTCAACAAGTTGTAAACAGTAACCTTATCAATGTGATTATTATAACTTTATATTCGTTCGTTATTACTACAAAAAATAAAACTAGTTTTAAAATTTTCAGGTATTTTTCTAGTTTTAATTAAAAGATTAAAATTATTGCTCAGATACCATAAATATTCTTGCAGCTTATAACTTTAGCGATTCTGAACTGAAAACTAAAATAAAATAAGAATTGATTTTTTCATTTATACGTCACGACACTCATTACGTCATATATGGTTAATAATACACAATCGGTGTTAGATATCACGTCATGTCATTTATTACGTCATATAGGGTTATGATTGCTTAAACAATCAAATATCTTTGAAAATATGAAAAGACATCTAAACTGCAGTAAACTACATATTGGTAAACTACACGATAGTTTTATTGTCGATACTCGTATTTACCAATATACGTTTCCCTTCATTTACGTTACCAATATACGTTTTCCTTACCAGTTTGTGTTTTCCTTCGTTTACATTACCATTATATGTTTTCCTTACTGATATACATTTTCCAATATACGTATTTACCAATATAGGACTGTTCAACTAACTTTACGTTTTCCCTTCACATTCGATTCCGCAAGGCTTAGTAATTCAACCTAAGAGTTGATTAACATACCTTAAGACGGACCAAAACACAGGAGCCTTGGTGGAAGAAATTGAAAAAATTTCAACTTCTTACGTTTACGTTTACAAGGCAGAAATGGATGTTTCCGATGAAAAAATAATTGAGTTTGTAGAAGCTAGAACATACTTGTATAGGTCAAAGGACCCGGCTTTCAATAAAGAAAACTTGTTTTTTTTTATCAAAAGTAAAGAGAATTAAAAACAGAAGAAAATGTTTCCCTTTTTAAAAACCAAAGAACTTGGACAAAATGTTTTCCTTGCTGACTAAACTTCTCAAGGATAACTGCAGCAGCGAGGACCAAATCCTCTTCGCTCTCACTGTTTGTTGGTGGCATCTTTTGCAAATTTGACACTTCTGCCACTGATGATTGTGGTCTTTTTTCAATGGCGGTGTTAAACGTCCGTTATGAAAAAATAGTGTTCCACTTTGAGGGGAAAGATACGAAGGGGAGAAAACGTAAGAGGCGCCACATGAAACGCAATAACCTTAGCATTAAACATATTTTATTCTACATACTTCTTATTTGAATCGTAATTTCCCACCCTTTTTTTCTGCAGGCGCCTTTTGAGTTTAAAAAATTATTTCGCAGACCATCATTCATAACTCATATAGGCGACTAGTTTACTGACTCACGTAACTCATAAAGGATATATCTAGTTCACTGATTTTAAAACGTCTTGACGGGGGGGGGAGCAGTATCTGTTTGATTAGTTTTAAGAAAAGAGAGTTAAGGCAGACCAAAATCTTTTTTAGGGAATATGTTTCAATAAGGTGAACTTCGCAAAGATTGGGGAGGTTTTAGGAAGGCGGGGGAGGCTCCCCCCGCCTTCCATCGAAAATTTTGTGTGTCTTACCTACAAAAGGAAATAATATATCTCTATTCGGGCCCATAAATCTGAATTTATATTGAACCACTCTGTTAATTATATTTTTTATTCTTATTTACTTACTGCATATTTGACCTACACCATGTAAAAAATGGACCTTCATAGGCCTGTTGGTTTATGCCAAGCCTTACTTTTATTTTGTCGTGACTAATCTTGTCTACTAAGTGATCGATTTTTAGTTTATATAGCCCTGTTATTATTACATTTCGTCATAACAGAAGCTTCTTGAAGTAAGATACATTATGCCCTCTTTAGAAGAAATTGATCGACATAACTATCTTTTAAATACACACTTTGTAAGCAGGATGGAAACTGTACATTGTCTGTTACTACCACTCATGCAGGGTATACCACTCCTCAGTAATAGAGGGCAGGTACTTACGCAGAGAAGGCCCATCTGCCCCCCCCCCTCCCAGGAATCTCGGATTCTTACTATTTTCCCTATAGTTTCTTATTGTATGCTTTGCATATAATTTTTAATTATGGCTTCGTTCTTATAATATATATTTTTCGTACTTTTTCTGCTGCAAAGAGATCCGCGAACATGATGAGGTTTGGGAAAACCTCATCTAAGTATACGAAATGAAAAACTTGGACTTGATGTTTCCCGTGGATATTTTTTTTTGTGGCTGATATAGACTGTGATTCTTTTTCTTTTTTTCTTGTCTTGATCTGGGGTACATGGAGGCATGTACGGAAGAATTTTTTTGGGGAGGACCTATTATAGAAAAACAAATTTTCATTATCTCAATGTGAAATGCCCCAAAATTCTGCATTTGTTTTAGGATTTCGGTTGGGGGCCAAGGCCCCGAGGCCCTCCTGAGTACGTCCTTGAGTGCTAGCATAAAAATATGTAGACTTTTGCTGTTAAATAGTTTCAGAGTCTGCGCAACTAGCAGCATGATTTTTAAATGCTTTTGCGCAACTTCATCTGTTTAGGTCCAAGACCAAAATTTGACGATCAAATAACCGTTTACAGCCAATGATGTGGACATTGGTCTCGTCATGAAGTGATAGAAACGGGGATCGTTGGTACGAAGTACGAATCGTCAGTATGAACAATGGAGAAGTAATCGTTTATGCGAATTAAAAAGGGTGAAAGTAGGGCTGTATCCATGATTTTTTTCGGGGGGGGGGGAGGGTACAAAAGGATTTTTCGGTGGAGGGTTTTAAACAAAAAAAAACTAAAAAAACGCATATGAAAATGCCTGAAAACCTAAAAAAAAACACTTAATATATTCATTGTTTTTACGTTTTTACGAGTTCGATAAACATTTCGAGGGCGGGGTTAAACCCCCTACCCCCCCCCCCCCCCCTCTCTGCATCCGTCTTGGGTGTAAGGGTGTTGGACTTTCAATATTTTAATTTTTTACTGCGGTAGTTTGGAAGGCAAGACGTTAGATAACATTTTTTTTTCAGGAGAGTAGAAAGACTAAAATAAGTTTTAGTATCTTTGACTGTAATTAAATAAAAAACGCTTTTCGGAAGAAAAGTAAAGAGTCATATTACTAAGACGAGTAGAAATAAAGTAATCTAATGAGCAAACGAAAAATGAAAATAATTTTCTAAGCACTAATAAATGAAAATCAAAAGGAACAGAAATTAAAATGGATAATCGCATCTAGAATAAAAATATAACATACTGTAATGGACGAATAGATGAATCCTAAAACGTACAGATGTTACAATGAATTATCAAGTTAATATTAAAACGAACAGAAATTACCACAAGTAAGAGTTTTGCTGCTGCTCCCTAAGCCCTCTGAAGAGTATAGCGTAGCCTATATATGCTTTACTGAAGATGATTCGTATGTCGAGCCACGTATTTTTTATTTATCATACCATTAACCTAAACACAACAACAACACAATTAAATTACGATACTATTCAAGATTTTAAAATAAGATCTACCACAAATAAGGCTGGCTTAGCCCCCTCTCCCTTTCTTTCACTCTTACTGAGCGCTACTCTCACTTTACTGAAAACGATACGGATTTCGAATGATACAGTTTGTATTTGTCAAAACATCAATAAAAAAAATTAATAACAATCAAGATAACAAAAATGAAAAAAAAAAATATTGCTTTAAGTAATTATGTTTCAATTTTCAATTTAATTTATTATTTTCTCTTTTCTGTCATTACAAAACTAAGTGTGGAACATATCTGCCTTTCTTAAAAGAACTGCAAACGAAACATTATTATCATGAACGACTCAGAAAGAAATTCATCTTGTAATTTTTCTTGTCTTTTGACACTTGCTTTACTGTTTGATTGATAAATATGGAAGTTAATACTTTCAAACCAAAAGCTTGAACCCATAAGTTTTGGTATTAAAAATAGGGATATCAGTGATCAATAATGAAGAGCTGTCAAATACGAAAAGTGATAATGACAAAAATGGAAATTTCAATGGAAGGGTCATTTTGTAAAGAAAGAATTGCATACTAGCCTACATAGATTAGTAGATTTGTTGCTAAGGGGGATTTAGACGTTTCAAAAAGCCAGATAAAGTAGTAAAAGTGTGCCTGTATTGTAAGATTAATTAAAAAAAAACTTTTTCCACAAAATAAGTTTTTCAAAGAAAAGTAAAGAACTCCATTAAATAAAAAATGAGCAAAAATAAAATCAAATAATCTACCAAGCGTGAAACTACCACAAATCAGCATCGATAAATAAATGAAACCCAAAACGAACAGAAATTACAATAAATAACCGATTCAAACTCAAAACGAGCAGAAATTAACATAAGTTGGGCTCAAAACCCCTATTCCTTCCCAAAGCCAGAACACAATTTGCACTTTACTGAAAAAAATATAAAGGTTTTTACCTTTATAACTTTAATAATTCAAATAATATTAACATTTTGATTAATAAATATAAGTATATGTATAATAAACTGAAAATGCACATTCATTTTTATTTTTTTCAGTAAAGTGCAAATTGTGTTCTGGCCTTGGGAGGGCATAGGGGCTTTGAGCCCAACTTATGTTAATTTCTGCTTGTTTTGAGTTTGATTCGGTTATTTATTGTAATTTCTGTTCGTTTTGAGTTTCATTTATTTATCGATGCTGATTTGTGGTAGTTTCACGCTTGGTAGATTATTTGACTTATATGCCCCCAGGGCATAACTTACAACCCTTGCACTGAGGGTTCTGATGGGGTTATTATCCTTAAAGACCTGATTTCCAGAACATTAGACTACGTTAAACAAAATGGACATCTAAAAATCTCGATTGGTCGTGTTTGGGAAAATAGTGGGCGTAAGAGGAGGTTTAGTAGCCCTCCAATCACTTTCAAATACTAAAAGGGCACTAGCCCTTTCAATTTCCAATTGAATGAGCCCTTTTTGAACTTTCTGCTACATCGCTTTCTATAAAAACCTTATATGCCCCCAGGGCATAATTTACGACCTGAGGGCTGTGGTGGTGGAGGTATTGTCATCCTTAAAGACCTAATTTCCAAAACTTTCAACTACGTTGAATAAAATGGCTATCTAAAGATTTTGATTGGATGTGTTTGGGCAAAAAGGTGGGCTTGAGAGTGGGGTTTGTTGCCCTCAAGTCAATTTTGAGACTTTTAAAAAGGACAGTAGCCCTGTGAATTTCCAATCGAATGAGCCCTTTTTCAAGTTTCTACGACAAGGATTTCAATTAAAAAAAAATATGCCCCCAGGGCATAACTTATAACCCTTGCCCTGAAGACTGTGGGGGGATTGTTCTAATCAAAGACATAATTTCCTGAACTTTAAACTGCGTGGAACAAAATAGCTATCTCAAAACTTTGATTGGATGTTTTGGGGAAATGGTGGGCGTGGAAGGGGTGTTAGTTGCCTTCCAATCACTTTCGACTATTAAAAAGGGCACTAGCCATGTGACTCTGTAAGCTTAGCCAGAGTCGACCCAGCTCTAAATGTGTACCTGGAGAAATCTGGGGAAGGTAAGCAGGAAGGGTGTGCGAAAGCACAGGATGGCTGGACCCCAGTCCCCAATTGCACTTCCTGGCTGAAGGGCCTCGAAACGGAGATCAGCACCGCCGGTTTGGACCTTAAGGGTCTAGTGCCGTCAAACCTACTTACTTACTAGCCATTTCAATTTCCAATCAAATGAGCCTTTTTTGAAGTTTCTTCGACAACGCTTTCTATAAAAACCTTATATGCCCCCAAGGCATAACTTACAACCCTTGCCCTGAGGGCTGTGGGGGAGTGTCCTCCTCAAAAACATGATTTATATCTGTAAATCAACTACGCTGAACAAAATGGCTATCATAAAATTTATATAGGATGTGTTTGGGGAAAAGGTGGGAGTGAGGCCCTCCAATCACTTTCGACTATCAAAAGGGCATTAGCCCTTTGAATTTCCAATCAAATGAGCCTTTTTTGAAGTTTCTACGACAACGCTTTCTAAAAAAACCTTATATGCCCCCAGGCCAAAACTTATAACCGTTGTCCTGAGGGCTTGGGGGAGTGTCCTCCTCAAAACATAATTTATATCTGGAAATGAACTACGCTGAACAAAATGCTATCTCAAAATTTTAATTGGATGTATTTCGGGAAAGGGTGGGCGTGGAAGGGGTGTTAGTTGCCTTCCAATCCCTTTCGACTATTAAAAAGGGCACAAGCCACTCCGATATCCAATTGAATGAGCCCTTTTCGAAGTTTCTACGACAACTTTGGGGGAATGTCCTTCTCAAAAACTTAATTCTTATCTGGAAATTAACTACCTGAACAAAATGGCTATTTAAGAATTTTGAGTGGATGTGTTTGGGGAAAAGGTGGGTGTGAGAGGGGGGTTAGTTGTCCTCAAATCACTTTCGACTATTAAAAAGGGCACTATCCTTCAATTTCCAATCGAATGGGCCTTTTTTGAAGTTTCTACGACAACGCGTTCTATAAAAACCATATATGCCTCCAGGGTATAACTTACAACCCTTGCCCTGAGAGCTGTGGGAGGAGGTGGGATTTCCATCCTCAAAGACCTAATTTCCAGAACTTTCAACTACGTTGAACAAAATGGCTATCTCAAAATTTTGATTGGGTGTGTCTGGGGACATGGTGGGCGTGAGAGGGGGCTAGTTGCCCTCCAATCACTTTTAACTATGAAAAAGGACACTCACGCTATGAATTTCCCAACGAATGAGCCTTTTTTGAAGTTTCTACGACAATGCTTTCTATAAATATATTATATGCCCCAGGGCACAACTTACAGCCCGCTCCCTAAGGGCTGTGGGGGAGTTTCCTCCTCAAAAACATGATTTTTATCTGTAAATCAACTACGCTGAACAAAATGGCTATCTCAAAATTTTGATCGGATGTGTTTCGGGAAAGGGTGGGCGTGGAAGGGGTGTTAGTTGCCTTCCAATCACTTTCGACTATTAAAACGGGCAGAAGCCACTCCAATTTCAACTTGAATGAGCCCTTTTCGAAGTTTCTACGACAAATTCTTCGATATGAAGTGCCCTGGTCTAAAGGAAAAAAAAAAAATAATAATACATTGTGCCAACATCGTTCTTATATGCCCCAAGGCATAATTTAAAACCCTTTCCCTGAGGGTTGTGGGGGTGTTACTTCCTCAAAAACATATTTTATATCCGGAAATCAACTACGCTGAAAAAATTGGCTATCTCAAAATTTTGATTGGATGTGTTTCGAGAAATGGTGGGCGTGGAAGGGGTGTTAGTCTCCTTCCATTCACTTTCGACTATTAAAAAGGTTACAAGCCACTTCAATTTCCAATTGAATGAGCCCTTTTCGAATCTTCTATAACAACTTCTTCGATACGAAGTGCCCTGGTCTTAAGGAAAAAAAATAATAAATAATACATTGTTCCAACATCGTTCTTATATCCCCCAGGGCATAACTTAAAACCCTTGCCCTGAGGGTTGTGGGGGAGAGACCTCCCCAAAAACTACTTTACATTTGGAAATCAACTACGCTGAAAAAATGGCTATCTCAAAACTTTGATTGAATGTGTTTGGAGGAATGATTGACGTGGGGGGGGGGGCTAGTTGCCCTCCAGTCGCTTTCAACTATTAAAAAGGACACTAACCACTCTAATTTCCAATCTAATGAGCCCTTTTCGAAGTTTCTACGACAACTCCTTCGATACGAAGTGCCCTGGTCTAAAACCAAGAAAAAAAAAATAATAATAATACATTGTGCCAACATCGTTCTTTACTTAGGCAGCGCTATTGCGCTGCCTATGATAAAAGAAGGGAAAGGTATAGATATAACGATAGCAGGCACGTACAATTTATTTTTTCGGGGGGGGGGGGGTAATAAAAAAATTATATTTTAATATGAAGTGCCCAAAAATTCAACAACATTAAGGACTTCTAGGGAAAGGCAGAGCTCCTTAGCATCTTCCTTACCCTACGTACGTCCTTGATCAAAAGAGAGTAGCAGCACCTTAATGAAGGGACAAACGAAACGGACTGTGGTAATTTAAAAGGGTATTGGTGTATTATGTATAACACAGCGCTATAGACTGTACAAGGAAATACAAATGGAAACCCTTCAAATGGGTACTTGCAAGAGATAAAGGATTGCAAAGCGTGATTTCTTATCGCGTTTACAATATTTAAACTGTTGTTTTTTGGGGTTTACGGGGGGAAGTACCTAGGTTAGGTTACGTATTTAATATATGCTATGCTTTACCCAACACCCCCCCCCCCCTCTAATATGCAAATTTATAGCCCAAATTTGTTCCTAAACTATTATATTTTCATCCTATTTTATTTTATTTCATTATCATTAACCAAACTTGACTTCTTTCGTGTATTGTATATAATGCACCACTACCTTTAAAAGCTACAATGTTTCAAAATGATTTTTAGCAATGTTTCAAAATGATGTTTTAGCTACAATAATCTCTAATTGTTGGATATAATGACCAACTTTCGCCGTGAAACCTTACATATTGACATTTTTCGCATTTTTTGGGTTCAAGCTAGATACACAAACACAATGCTTACCCTTTCTGCTAAAACTGGGTATGGAAGGACTGGGAGGTCTCGCCGGAGCCACTGGCATATTTGTGTTCTCCAATCATATACGTTGTACAGTGGTGTTTTTTAGGGGAGGCAAGGGGGGCAGTTGCACCCCCAATAATTTGGAAAAAACTATAATTTATTAAGTAGCTTTAAAATTTCGAAAGTTCTTTTTTTAATTGTCAAATTTGCTCTTTACTTTGAGCAGATAAATTTTTTCAGATAATCCATTGTCGTTTTTAACATAAGGAAAACGAAAAAAATAGGGGTCCATTACATTTCATAACATGTTCCATATTAACATTTTTCCAAATATACTGCTTTTGAAACCTTAAAATCAAGTAAAAACTTGAAAAATGTTCTATGCTTCCTATTTCGCCACATTTGCTCAGGTCAATCTTTTCCCCTGATATTTAAGCTGCTTTTACTTCCTAAAGTCTATCAGTTCAAAATTAGATTCTCTTGTTTTAAAACTTTCAAAAGTGGTAATGAATACACCCTCTACGTATGCAAATAGGACAGAAATGGAATAATTGAAGAATAAGTAGGTATATATAAAGTGAATATAATTTCCTGAATGAGAAAGAAAATAAGACTTAGTACTTTTTATAATGATTTTTGTACTATAGCTAGATGGGTCAAATCGGTTGTAGTTTGGTCATGGAATTTGGTAGAGGGGGATCCACTCCAGGAATCATTTAATTGTTTTAATTTTTATTTCCCCTATTCATTTGAAACTCCAATTCTCTTATTTGTCATTGAAATGCATAATAAGTGCTGATAACGTCCTATTCCTTACGTTTCAGATTCACATGCTAACCCAGAAATGTAGAACTGCCTATGTTTTCACTTCTCTAAATATTTCTTTTAATCAGTTCCTAAAAGAAAATTGGCATGAATTTGCTAAGAATTATGAACGAAATTAATCACACACTACTTGTGGGACATTTATCTCTGCATCAGCATGCTGCACGGAATGTCTGCTGATAATAGAATAAAGTGAATTTAAACAAAATATGTATATTTTTCTAACAATTTAAAAATTTTGTGTGAGCACATAAGCGGTACTAACCCTTTCTCTTTTTCTCGTGTTTTATCAGTTTTATCATGCAACACTAGGAGACCGAGCTTTGCTTGTAAAGGGAATTACAGACATAAAAACGATATTCAGTGTAACCCCCCACCCCCCGAAAATGTTTAGCCCCCCATACCCTGATTTAAACAAGAAAAACTTTTGTGTAATTTTTACACAATTAATTTTTTTTAACAAACATACAGAAGGAAAGGTAATTTTCAAACTCTAGGAGTCAATTTTTCCCTTCCAATTGACATCCCTGGCAATTTTCAATTAATTTAAGGTTTTTGCCACGATGATGCCAAGAACTGTTCAGATTTTCAGGATATTCTTTGTCAAACAATGCCCAAGGAATAAGTTAATAATTCTAACTTTATTTTTCGAACAATTTCAAATTTGAAATATGGTCGCTATTTAAATGTGAGGAATATGTCACAATATAATGTTACACAATCTGTGGTAATGCTTTGACTTATCCTGTATCTGCATCTTTGCTTAGACAGTGCTATTGTGCTGCCTATGATTTTCGTTTCGGCCTTATGTGGCCCGCTGATAGTGTTTAATAAAAAAAAATATAAATAATATTTCAATAAATCACTTATTTTAAAAGTTTAGTAGCTCCCTGATACATAACACTTCATTTTTTCACTATTTTAACCCACTTTAAAAGAAATATCATATCCCCATATCCCCTCCTTCCATTGCCGGTAGACGCCGAGGGATGTTGAGGCTGCGACTTCACACTGCCATTTCTGTATCTCCTGATCTTCCAGCACATCCTTTACTAATTCTGCTACATTTTCCAATTCTTGTCCTATCCCTTCCCTTCATTCCAAACTCCAGATAACCGACAACTATTTAAAATTGATCTCACCTAGGAAGCACATGAAATTTTCCTACTGTCCTGCAACAACTCCAGATAAAATGCATTTACTAACCTATTATTCTGTAAATTAATCACCTCTTCCCAATATTCTATCATTCTAACTAGTCTTATTAGCCTCATGAAAACAATCCTAGATCACCCTTTAAGACCAAACTATTAAATTTCTCGCTTAGCCCTGAAAGTTTCCCGAAATATCCTAAATATATTCTCTCTATTTTTTCCCCTTTTCAATCCCCCAAACCTCCCCACCATAACTCAATACTGGGCCTACTTTCGTTTAAAAATTCTACTTTCGTTTTAAAAATTGCCGGTCTTATTTGCCAAAGGGGGCTCTTCAATAGCAACCATGAAGCCTTCTGACCCTTCCAACTCGCCATTTGCACCCAAATAAATAAAATCCTTAACTTCTTTCATCTCTTTCCCTTTAAAATAAAACTTATTCTTTTCCCTTTCTTCTTTTCCAAAAACTAATATAACTGATTTATCAATATTTACAACTAATTTTTTACTCCCCAAGCGTCTTTTGCCGATCCGGAGCCGATTTCGCAAGCAATACTATGTCATCTGCAAATAATAAGCAAGACAGTTCCAGGGACATTAATTTTAACATAGGGACATTTCTATTTCTAAAATACTCCTCAATATCATTAATAAAAAGGGAAAAAATGCAGTGATAGAGTGCATTCCTGTTTAAGACCTACCTTACTTAAAATTGGCCTAGAACAAGGAATACCTACCTTCACTATTACTTTAACCACCTCATACTTTGTTATTGTAACTTCCACTAACCTAATTAATAGTCCTAATTTCAGTAACATCCTTTTAAACATACTCCGTGAAGCTTTCTATTCCTATTTCTATTCCTGTCACTCTTATCATAGGCAGCGCGACAGCGCTGCCTAAGTAAAGAACGATGTGGGCACAATGTATTAATTTTTTTTTCTTCTTTTTCCATACCCGGGCACTTCGTATCGAAGGAACTGTCGTAGAAACGAGATAGCCATTTTGTTCAGCGTAGTTGATTTCCAGATAGAAAGTATGTTTTTGAGGAGGACACTCCCCCACAACCCTCGGGGCAAGGGTTTTAAATTATGCCCTGGGGGCATATGAAGTTTTTATAGAACGCGTTGTCGTAGAAACTTCAAATAGAGCTCATTCGAATAGAAATTGAAATGGCTCTTGTCCTTTTTAATAGTCGAAAGTCATTAAAATGTAACTAACATCCCTTCCACACCCACCATTTCCCCCAGAACCTGGAATCGACATTTGAAGATAACTGTGTCGTGTAGATCAGTTAAGATTCGGGAAATAATACCGGTAAGCAAAAAACCGCCCCCAAGGTTTTCTAGACACTGTTTTTTAACTGTGGCGTGGGGGCATATAAGTTTTCATTGAAATCTTTGTCGTAGAAACTTCAAAAAGGGCTCATTCGATTGGAAATTCAAAGCTCTAGTGCCCTTTTTAATAGTAGAAAGTGATTTGAGGGCAAGTAGCCCCCCTCTTTCGCCCACCTTTTCCCCAAACACATCCAGTCAACATTTTTAGATAGCCATTTTGTTCAGTGTTGTGGATTTCCAGATAGAAATTATGTTTTTGAGAGGATACTTCCTCACAGCCCTCAGGGCAAGGGCTGTAAGTTTTGCCTTGGGGGCAAAAGGTTTTTATAGAATGCGTCATCGTAGAAACTTAAAAAAGGGCTCATTCGGTTGGAAACTGAAATGGCTAGTGCCCTTTTTAATAGTCGAAAGTGATTGGAAGGCAACTAACACCCCTTCCACGCCACTATTTCCCCAAATATATCCAATCAAAATTTTTAGATAGCAATTTTGTTCCACGTAGTTTAAAGTTCAGGAAATTATACCTTTGAGCAGGACACTCCCACCACAGTCTTCAGGACAAGTGTTATAAGTTATGGCCTGGGGGCATATAAGGTTTTTGTTGAAATCTGTGTCGTGGAAACTTGAAAAAGGGCTCATTCGATTGGAAATACAAATGACTAGTGCCCTTTTTAATAGTCGAAAGTGATTTGAGTGCAACTAACCCCCCCCCCTCTCACGCCCATTTTTCCCCAAACACATCCAATCAAAATTTTTAGATAGCCATTTTATTTAACGCAGTTGAAAGTTTTGGAAATTAGGTCTTTAAGGATGACAACCCATCCCCCCCCCACAGCCCTCACGGCAAGGGTTGTAAGTTATGCCCTGGGAGAATGTAAGGTTTTTATAGAAAGCGATGTTGTAAAAACATTAAAAAGCGCTCATTCAGTTGAAAATTGAAAGGGCTAGTGCCCTTTTAATAGTCGAAAGTTATTGAAGGGCAACTAACCCCCATCTCACGCCCACCATTTCCCCAAACATATACAATCAAAATTTAGAGATATCCATTTTGTTCAACGTAGTCGAAAGTTCTGGAAATTAGGTCTTTTAGGATGATAACCTTATCAGAGCCCTCAGTGCAAGGGTTGTAAGTTATGCCCTGGGAGCATGTACGGTTTTTATAGAAAGTGATCTTGTAAAAACATCAAAAAAGGGCTCATTCAATTGAAAATTGAAAAGGCTAGCGCCCTTTTAATAGTCGAAAAGTGATTGAAGGGCAACTAACCCCCCTCTCACGCCCACCATTTACCCAAACACATCCAATAAAAATTTTGAGATATCTATTTTGTTTAACGTAGTCGAAAGTTCTGGAATTAGGTCTTTTAGGATGATAACCCCATCAGAGCCCTCAGTGCAAGGGTTGTAAGTTATCCCCGGGGGCATATAAGGTTTATATAGAAAGTTGTGGTAGAAATTTCAAAAGGGGCTCATTTGATTGGAAACTAAAATAGTCGAAAGTGAGCGGAGAGTAATTAACCCCCTTCTCACGCCCACCATTTCCCCAAACACATTCAATCAAAGTTTAGAGATAGCCATTTTGTTCAACGTAGTTGAAAGTTCTGGAAATTATGTATTTAAGGATGACAAACCCCCCAGAGACCCCAGGGCAAAGGTCTTAAGTTATGCCCTTGGGGCATATAAGGTTTTTAATGATAGAGTTGTCGTAAAAACTTCAAAAAGGGCTCATTCAATTGGAAATTGAGAGGGCTAGTGCCCTTTTTATTAGTTGAGTGATTGGAGGGTAACTAACCCCCCTCTCACGCCCACCATTCACCCAGACACATCCAATCAAAATTTTCAGATAGCCATTTTGTTCAACGTAGTTGAAAGTTCTGGAAATTAGGTCTTTGAGGATGACCCCCCCCCCCCCACCCCACAGGGGTAGGGTTGTTAGTTATACCCTGGGGGCATAAAAGGTTTTTATTGAAAGCGTTGTCGTAGAAACTTCAAAAGGGCTCATTTGATTAGGAATTGAAAGGGCTAGTGCCTTTTTTAATAGTTAAAAGTGATTGGAGAAGACTAACGCCCCTCTCACACCCACCATTTTCCCAGACACATCCAATCAAAATTTTCAGATAGCTGTTTTGTTTAACGTAGTTGAAAGTTCTAGAAATTAGGTCTTAGAGGATGACAGCCACCCTCACAGCCCTTAGGGTAAGGGTTGTAATTTTTGTCCTGGGGGCATATAAGGTGTTTATAGGAAGTGTTTTCGTAAAAACTCAAAAGGGGTTCATTCGATTGGAAATCGAAAGGCCTATTGCCCTTTTTTCGAAAGTGATTGTCGATAGTGATTGGAAGGCTTGACATTTTTATAGTAAAGATCGATGTAGGTATAATGTATTTATTTTTTTGTTGTTGTTTAGACCAGGGCACTTTGTATCGAAGTAGTTGTCGTAGGAATATTGAAAAGGACTCATTCGATTGAAAATAGAAAGGGCTGATGCTCTTTTTAATAGTCAAAAGTGACTGGAGAGAAACGAATCCCCCTCCCACGCCCACCCTCCCATTTGGATTTATGTTTAAAAACTAAATATTGCCATAAGATTAAATCAAAATGCACTGTGTTAATGCTAATTCCCAATAATGCATCTCAGCAGTTTCCCAAGTACGACTGAGGGTATTCTGTTCAAACTTTCGGGGCTGCGTCTGCTCTTAAAATTTAACCATTAAAATAGCGTAAGTGTATCCAAGCTATCAAAGGAAGTAAGCCGATTTTTTTGTGAATGGTATCAAGTTTTCCATTTCAGGTCAACTAGAGGAGGTATGAAACTTAATTAAACACTACTATTTGTGTCCAGATTTTTAAGAGGGTGTATGTTGTTAAAAATTGCTGAAAATTTTTCGCCATCATACAAATAGCAGGCCAAACTACAAAGTCTTAAAAAAACGAAAAGATTTAAAGTATTATTTTCTTTTTCCCTGAAAAGACCATGGCAATATAAAACGAACATAAATTAATTAAAAAAACTTTTTCCACAAAATAAGCTTTTCAAAGAAAAGTAAAGAACTCCATTAAACAAAAATAAGCAAAATAGAATCGAATAACCTACTAAGCGTGAAACTACCACAAATCAGCATCGATAAATAAGTGAAACCCAAAACGAGCAGAAATTACCATAAATAACCGGGTCAGACTCAAAATGAGCAGGAATTAACATAAGTTGGGCTCAAAACCCCAATGCCTTCCCAAGGCCAGAACATAATTTGCACTGTACTGAAAAAAATACAAATGAATGTGCACTTTCAGTTTAATATACATATACTGATATTTAGTAATCAAAATGTTAATATTATTTGATTTATTAAAGTTATAAAAGTAAAAACATTTATATTTTTTTCAGTAGAGTGCAAATTATGTTCTGGCCTTGGGAAGGCATAGGGGTTTTGCGCCCAACTTATGTTAATTTCTGCTCGTTTTGAGTTTGACTCGGTTATTTATTGTAATTTCTGTTCGTTTTGGGTTTCATTTATTTATCGATGCTGCTTTGTGGTAGTTTCACGCTCGGTAGATTATTTGATTTTATTTTCGCTCATTTTTTGTTTAATGGAGTTCTTTACTTTTCTTTGAAAAACTTATTTTGTGGACAAAGTTTTTTTTAATTAATTACAATGGTAAGAACAATCGTGCAAATGGATATCAAGGAAGACACAGCCTGGAGACCTCTCTCCCCTCAGAGTGCGTACCTATTTCGACCTTCTCTGGAATGGGATTTTGAACACAACTATGATAATTTTGGTGGGGGTGCACGAGATCGAAAGTAAAAGATATGGGAGCCACATGGAAAATATAAGAAATGATAAGAACGATCGGCAAAATCCAAAGACATCGCGAAAGGCACAGCCTGGAGGTCCCTTCCCTTATGGTTGCGTACCCGCCTGGACTCTGTTTGGAATGGAATTCCGGTCACGATCATTAACTACGATAATTTGAAGATTTCTGCTAATGTGTGCTTTCATCACACCTCACAATAAGCATAATCATCTTACAAATACTTTCTTTTAATATGTTTGTAGCCTGAAATAAATGTTGGGTGTAAGTTTAAATTTGCAATTTCATGGTTTTGCAAATCCGCATTTAGGGGCTCTAAAGGACTGATATATTTGCTCCAAGTATTGAATGGTAAACACCTGTTTTACTTATTGTGGGACAGAGACTGTGGCAAATTTGGGGTTTTGAAGAGACCGCTGTAAAAGAATTACTGACTTTTAAGGTTACTGGAAAAGCATAGCGGCTTTAAAGGTTGACAATGATTTTTCTAACCGTTAAGTTTTACGGGTCATGTTGTCTGTGCAGGTAGAGACCAGCACTCGGGTGCAGTACATCAAAAGACAGCATGTTAGCCTACTCATTATAAGTTTTAGAGGACAACAGAAAAACTAAATAAAATTTTGTTGGGTTTCTTTTACTACAGTTAAATATGAGCAGCTGATCTAAGGAATGTTTTCCTATACATACATGATCCCAATAATAATTATTATATCGAATATTTCATTTCCTACCATTGTGATTGGGAAAAGAGGATATAACGTATATTAAACAAAATCACAAACTTCTTGCTTCTTCTAGCCTTGCATCGTAGACTAAGACGGCTGAGGACAGCACAACTGCTCACGCCCTCGTCCAATACAATCGACTCAAAGTTCCAAACTTGACTCTTTTTCATACAGTTCGTTTCAATTCTTTCTTATTACCTCTTCGCGCTCCACTTGATGACGTCCTGCGTTTTGCTTGCCTCTAGATGGCCTGCTTAGAACTACGATTCTTGGTGACATATAATCCTTTAACTGTTTTAAACAATAGCTTACCATTCTTACCTTTCAACCAGTTCTTGGTAACAAACTATAAGTAATGAGGGACTCGGGCCAATAGTAACCGAAACTCTGAACAAAGGAATTTTGAAACAATTAATTCATAAAACATTTTGGCTTTTTAAGCTGATTTCAGATATATATAATTTATTAAGTTTAATGTTACCCACCAAAAGCTACAAGCGTGAGGAAATCTGCCTGGTTTTTGAAAAAGGGAGAAGGGGCCCAAAAAAGCAAGTGGTCTGAATAAAAAGTACATCCTTTGATTCAGCATAGCAGAGAACCCTATTGTAGAGATTTCAATATACTATCTAGAAAGATGCTGAATTTGGAATTTTTCCCATATGCAAACCTGCTATCGTTATAAACAAGCTATAATTGAATGAATGAATGAATGTATTTAATACCCATCAATGGAAAAACAGACGGAGCACAAAAAAGAAAAACAAAACAAAAAAAGCACAAGAGACTAATTCATCTGACACAAACAAAACAAAAAACAAAACAATTAGACACAGGTGCCGAGTACTGCTGTAAAACATTGGCCCATGGGTGGGTCTTGACAGATGAATTATATCGATCGATTTGCGACAGAACCGCATCTCCAGGTTTGGTAACACTGTACTGGCACGTAACATACTTATTGCTTGTCCACGGTGGTAAACGAAGCAAAAACTTTGCATACTTGTAGTACAGTGAACGTAATTTCAGTTTATCTGCAGCCATAAAAATGCACCAAAATGGGCTAAGGTCCAGATAGTGAGGCAAAACCATAGCATTGTACACCTGGGCCAACAGACGACAATCAGACTTCCGCTTATTTGCCACTATACAGCTATACGTCAAGCTATCAAGCTTAAAATGAACAAAAAATCTTTCACTATTAAGGAAGAAATAAAACCCAAATTGAGCAGAAATTAAATAAACAATCATAGCAAACAAACATACAACAGGTACTAATACTGATACAAATGAATAGATACATCTTAAAACGATTAAAACTTGAATATGCAAATCAAGCTTAAAACGGACAAAATCACTACAAAGGGTTTTGCTACTGCCCCCTTCCCTAATTGTAAAAATCTAAAGCTTGTTGCGTCATTAGTGCTTTACTGAAAACTATGTGTGTCTTAAAAAGTCTTGTAAAGAACTAATAAAATTAAACTGAATACTTGATATATAATGATATTAATTGGTTAAAAAAGAACTAGAAGTTTTAATTTCCAATCGAATGAGCCCCTCCGAAGTTAATACGACCACCCATTCCCCAAAAACTTTATATGTTAACAATGGGCAACTTGCATAAGTTACAACCCTTACCCCGGGATACGGGGTTTTATTTCAACTCCTTAGTAATAGTTATTGGAATTATTGGTAGTTTGACTGCGCGCGATTGGGGGGGGGGGGCTGGTTACCATCTGATCACTTTCGACTCTTTAAAAGGGCAAAATAAATTTCGGTTTCTAATCGAATGAGCCACCCCCGAAGTTTATACGACCACGCATTCTATAAACTTTATATGTCAACGTTGTCATAAATGGTGTCGTTGTGTATATATTGTCATAATTTATAGCCTTTTCCCGAGATCTGTAGGGGGTGGGGGTTGTTCAAGCCCGGGACCATAGTTATTTGACATTTGGACTATTTTGAAGAAAATGGTCATCTCAAAATTTGAATCCGAAACGTTTGGGGAAAAGAGGCGGTAGGGGGCTAGTTGCCCTCCGTTCACTTTTGACTCTCAAGAAGGAACTATAACTTTTAATTTTCAATCAAATACATTTCTTCCGAAGTTGTTTACAATCACCACCTCCATGAAAACCTGATATGCGCCTGAGGCATAACTCACATCCCTTGCCCCTAGCTCTGGGGATTGTGTCAACCCCGAAGGCACTGTTATGTGACCTTTAGACTATTTTAAACAAAATGGCTATATCAAAACTTAGATCGGATGCATTTGGAGATAAGTGGGAATGGAGGGGGGGGGGCTATATGCCCACCGATCACTTTTGACTCTTTTAAAGGGAAATGTAATTTTCAATTTACTTCCAATTTCCAATCAAATGAGCCCCCGCCAAAGTTTATATGGCTACCTTTTCCATAAAAACCTTATATGCCCCCGGAGCATAACCTACAACCCCTGTCCCAGGGTTCTGGGGGCTGTATCAACCCCGAAGGCATTGCTATATAATCTTTGGACTATATTGAGCATAATGGCTATCTCAAATTTTGATACGGATGCATTTGGGGAAAAGAGAGCATAGGGGTGTCGCCTTTTGGGTCTTAAAATGGGGAACTAGAACTTTCAATATCCAATCAAATGAGCCTCTTCCAAAGTTTATACGACCGCCCATTTCCATAATACCTTTATATGCCCCTGGGGTATAACGTGCAACCCTTGATTCCGGGCTTTGTAGGGCTGTGTAACCCTACAGGAATTGTTATATGATGCGTGGACTATTTTTAACAAAATGGCTATCTAAAAATTTCGATCGAATTCATTTGGGGAAACAAGGCGTGGGGGCTATTTGCCCTCCGATCACTTTTGACTCTTAAAATGGAACTAAAACTTTCAAATTTCTAATCAAGTGAGCCTTCTCCGAAGATTATACGACCACCCCTCCATAAAAACCTTATGCGCCCCATGGGCATAGATAACAACACTTGTCCACGGGATCTGGGGGTTTTGTCGACCCCGAAGTTTTGTTATCTAATCTTTCGACTATTTTGAACAAAATAAATATCTCAAGATTTTGATCCGATGTAATTGGGGAAAAGAAGGCCTGGGTGGCTAGTTGCACTCCGGTCCCTTTTGATTATTAAAAAGGGAACTAGAACTTTCAATTTCTAATCGAATGAGCCCCCTTCGAAGTTTATATGATTCTTGGGCATAGCTTACAACTCTTTCCCCTGGGTTCCGGGGGGTTCTGTCGACCCCGGAGTTTTGTTATGTATTCTTTGAAGTATTTTGAACAAAATGGTATTTTGAACAATCTCAACTTTGGTCGAATGTATTTGGGGAAAAGAGGAATGGAATAAAAATGGAACTAGAGCTTTCAAGTTCCAATCAAGTGAGTCCTTCCCGAAGTTTATACGACCACTCCTTCCATAAAAAACCTTAAATACCCCCGGGGTATTACTTTCAACACGTGCCCCCGTGTTGACCCGGGTTGTGTTGACCCTGGAGTTTGGTAATCTGATCTTTGAACTATTTTGAACACTATGGCTCTCTCCAAATTTTGATCAGATGTATTTGGGGAAAAGAGGGCGTTTGGGAGAGGGCTAGCTCCGATCAATTTTTACTTTTAAAAACGGCACTAGAACTTCCAGTTTCCAGTCGAATGATCCCCCTCTGAAGTTTATACGACCACCCGTTCCATAAAAACCGTATATGCCCCCGAGGTATAACTTTCAATACATGCCCCTGGGCTCTGGGGGGGTTGTTCCGATCCCGGAGTTTTTGTTATCTGATCTTTGAACTATTTTGAACAAAATGCCTCTCACTATTTTGATCGGATGCATGTGGGGAAAAGGGTGCGTGGGGGGGGGCTAGCTCCGATCCTTTTTACTTTTAAAAAGGGCACTAGAACTTCCAGTTTCCAAACAAATGGACCCCCTCTGAATTTTATACGACCACCTCTTCCATAAAAACCCTATATGCCTCTGGGGCATAATTTTCGGCACGTGCCCCCGGGCTATGGGGGGTTGTGTCGATCCGGAGTTTTCACTATCTGATCTTTGAACTATTTACTTCTGACTAAAGGTAAAACATGCCCACCTTTCTCAATAGCATATATGTAAACACTGAGCAATTGCTTAATTAACAGTCCTTGCCCTGAGGGCAATTGGGGAATTGACATCCCCAAAGACATAGTTACTAGACCTTTCGACTATGCTATCAAATGGGTGTCTCGAAATTTGCATTGGTCGTGTTTGGGGAATTGATTGTTCTGGAGGGCTGGTGGTCCTCCATTCACTTTTGACTCTTAAAAAAGGGCACCAGAAATTTCAATTTCCAATCGAATGAGTTAATTTCGAAGGTTCCTATGACAATTCCTTCTTTACAAATTGCCTTGGTCAGAAAAAAAATTATTTATTGTACCCACTTCGCTCTTTACTTAGGCAGTGTTGCCTATGATTGGTACAATTTTTTTCCTTGCAAAGTTCACCGTCTTCAACACTTTGTCAATTCTTGCAAGCGGTCAACTTTTTTGCTTCTTCTTCAGATGCTCTGTTCTTTTCATGTTCCTGCTTCCTTTAGCTGTGTTTAGTAGAAAAAACGAACTAGAACAGATGAACAAGACTAGACACGTGAAATTTTGTTTCTTTGACTAATTCAAAAAAAAGATCATTTGCTAGCTATTAGAGTCCGATTTTTTCTATTTTTGGTTTTACGTCTTGGAATAAAAGGTAAAAAGAACAAAAAAGGAGAAACCTTGCTTGCTGGGTTGTTGTCAGGTAATTGGGTAGACATGGTACAACACGCTGTCTATCTTTTAGCGACAATCCGTTAAAGGGTATAAACACCAGCCTGTTAAATAAGGGGCAGATGGCTTTAAAGATTACATTTAAGTACTTTTTGACTCCAAAAAAAGTAAATGATTCAAACTGGTTCCCGCATCCGTAAGTCTGTTTTGTTAAATTTGAGAAATGACATTAAAAGGCTTTACTAAAAACTGATACAATGGAATTACGTTTATAGTACCAGCAGATACTTGAAAAGGGTTGCATTCTTTATTTATATCCAAAACAGGATATGCATCTTTCTGTGTGTTTGCTATTTAGGTAGAGGTTTGTTCGTGAAATATTCAACCAATATTTTAAGATATTTTTTTCTCTAAATATTGTGGTTACTGTGATGGGGTCTCAATTTCTAGGCAAACGCTAATTGTTGGCGAGTTGTATTGGAAATCATAAAGATCTCAGATTTTGGAGGAGGTGTAAGCTCGAATGACCCATTCCATCTTGTGTGGATGCCTCATTTCTACAATAGTATGTTTTAATAGCGATTTATCCCACATATTAATTCCTATAAGGCAGATACGCAAGGATTTCCTGGGGGACATTTCAGTGGGTGGTATGAGCTGCACGTTATAGCCCTCATATGGCTACCTCTTGCCTTGGCTCCTCAATTTCTATGACACTTTACCTCTTTATCTACTACCGAATTCACATCTTTGGGAAAAAATATAACTCGTTAATCAAAGCCTGTAAAATTCAGTGAGGCTCTCGGAAACTTATCAGGATTTTGATCTGATGTGAGGGAGATATTCTGTTAGATATTGCAAAAGAAAAAGTCGCCAAAGAAGAAGATTCAAATGAGACGGGCTGGAGGATGAGTGGTCGCCAATATGTTAGGATCAGATATTTTCAGTGGCGGTTCTGGCCTCTCCTCTCCCTGGGGCAAAATCTTTATTAGTGCCCCCCCCCCTGTTTGTGTCCCAAAAAATTTTCAGGCTAAATTTTTAAAAAAATTTCGTTTATTAACAAAATTAAATTCAATTTATTGATTATTTAATACTTTACTGTTTTATTATTTATTAATTTGTTATTTAGGTAATTTAATTATTGAATTATTATTAATTATATTAACTCAACCGTTTTAATTATTATTATTTCGTTATTTTTTAATTTATTTTATTTGATCAATTAATTAATTTTATTAACTGGGTTCTCTACTTTGTTTTAATAAAATTTCAAAATTACAAAATAATTATAGCCGTTAGATTATTTATTTGAAATTTTGTGTCCTATAATTTCTGTACCCGGGATAACTGCCTCCTCTGTCCTTCCCCTAAACCCGCCTCTGGTTATTTTGGTGCTATTTGGGGCTCGAGTGAAAATCATCTTTCCTCACAACCTGGCTTAGACACATATGCAGCAAATCATTGGGTATAATCCAGATTTTTCTGAACAGCAAAGCGCAAGTGAATTGTATGAAAAAAAAAATATTATGAAATTTAGGTGGAGCCCACTGGGACATTGCCACTCAAGCGAGTCCCTCTTATGACTAACTCAAAGCACTAACTCAAATTTAAGCATCCAATGCTGGTGTCTTGTATCAGCCCCTCCCCCAAATGTGTTCGTTTTGTTGAGTCTGTGATTTTCATAAAATTGCCTATTTTGTTTTGAGAAATTTGTTAACCGCCTTAATAAAATTTCTATCCCTTTTGCACTTTTAAAATTGACATGTCAGTGATGAATTCTGCGGTGGTTTGTGGTCAGGCACGTGGCTTTGTTTTTTCATAGAAGAGACACAACTTGGAAAGACAGGCGAGTTTCCTGAATGATAAAAGAAAAGGTACTTACGCATTAAACGGGCCTTTACAAGGAAGCCAATCACGAAAAACCCGCCAGACGGGTTCATTCAAGAGACCGCTAGAGAAATGCCCTTCAAAGTATGGTTGTCGTTGCATTTCCAATATTTGAACTGTTGTTTTTGACGGGTATGGGGGGGAGGTACCTAGGTTAGGTTAGGTATTTGATATCTACTCTGCTTTACCCCTCATCCCCACTAATGTGCAAATATATAGCCCAAATTTGTTTATAAACTATTATATATTCATCCTATTTTTTTATTTCATTAGATTAACCAAACTTGACTTTTTAGAAAGGCCCATATAATGCGTAAGTACCAAAGAAAATATAGTATAAATTTTAAGAATTGTCGGGGGGGGGGGCAATGATAAAAAGAAGAATTACGGGAGGGTAAAAAAAAAGTTTTGTAATTTGAACGTAAGAAAAATTCAAGATTAAAAAAAATGGGAAAATGCCCAAAAATTCAAGAAAATTTTGAATTTTACGGAGGGACGGGCCTTGATCCCTCCCCTTTGCTTACGTCCCTGCCCGATGTTCACATGCAGTGTTAGAGTGACTCTTCTCTAAACGGATAGCTTTTATGGACTTTTTTTAGCCTTCCTTGAAGTTATGCACATTTACGACCAATTTTTAACTGAGCAAGTAGGCCTACTGAAAATAATTACGTCGTTCTTTTATAATTTATGATAGACGGCAACAGTTTTTATTAAACAAGTCAGTCGGCTTTTTTTAATCGGAAATTAGAATACAATCATCGAAATCTACAAGAATTTCTGCTATCTCTGTACATGACCGTTAAAATGCTGGGGGATGTGCCATTCAAATGTAAACTAAAACGCCAATTAAAAAGAAATCTCTTAGCTGGCGTAGATTGGTAGTCGGCATTTTCAACCACTTATATTAGGATAGCTATTTAATTGTCGGCTTTTCTTTATTTTATCATTTTGATCTTTCGGATTAATTTTGTTGTTTTTTTTTTTACTTTTTATCAATGCTTCTGTTTTATTTCAAAGATAAATCGCCGGTAGAGCGTAATTGAGGGTGAATTAGTATTTGTGCGGCTATGCCATGTGTTGATAGCATGGTAACTCTATGTTGTTTTTTTTCTTCGTCGCAGCGGGACATTGAAAGATCATAGAGAGATGTCTAAGGGCTCATTTAAAAGCTATTGTTTGCATTTGGGGGTCATTTCGGGAACGGAAAGGCTAGGTGGGCCGTGGGACGTCACTTAGAGATATTTAAGTGTTTATTTGAAAATTAGTAAACAAATTTGAAAAATATTTTTGGAAAAGGGGAAGTACTTAGTGATTTTAGGAAAGCTCTAATTAAACCCTTTCGTAAGAAAGATGATAAGAATGAATATGGTAATTATAGAGGCATTATCCTGGAAGGAAGCAAATTGCTTACTATGGTGATACTTTTTAGACTTTGAGATGCCGTAGATAAAGCTTAAGAAAAGAACAGTGCGGTATTAGCGGATGCGTCGGCCAAATTTTTACTCTTAGATTAATAATTGAGAAATCCCTAAGTCATCAGACCCCTTTAGTCCTCAGTTTATAGATTATGAGTAAGCTTTTGGTTCAGCTGATAGAAGATATTTATCAAAGGTCTTATCCTTCAAGTATATACCAGGTAAAGGCATGGGCGTAGGGAGGGGGGGCAGCTGCCCCCCTTAGACCTTCAAATTTACATTAGATATGGCTGAAAAAGCAGATGGTTTGGAAAAAGCAGTTGATAAAACTCCATGACACTATCGACTGCCCCCCCCCCCTAGACAATTTGCTGCCTAATGCTGCCTACGCCCATGGGTAAAGGTATGAAATGACGTTAGTGGCTGGTTTAGTATTAAATCAGGAGTTAAGCAGGGTTGCGTTCTACCTCAATTTACATAGATCATATTGATGGATTTGTCCTAAGGAGCACAGTAAAGGCAATAGGAGAACACGGAATCATAAGGGGAAGTAGAACTCTTAGACTTAGATAATGCTGATGATTTAAGCATCCTAGATGAAAATGTTAGCAAAATAACTGAATTTTTAGAGGTATTCGACTTCAGGGTGCAAGAATAGTTTAAAAAAAATTAATGTTAAGAAGACTTTTTCATTGAAACTAGGAATAAGTGAAGGTAAAGAGCTGATATTTGGTAATGGGAAGATCGACTGTTTCGACGGCTTCACTTACATAGGTAGTAATATTAGTAAAGACGGTGGGTGCAGTATAGGCCTATATTCTAAAACTAGAATAGTCAAGTCCCGTAGTGTTTTTTCGGTGGCCGGCGTTTACCCCCCCCCCCATTGTTTACTCCCGGGAAAATACCCCCGCAATACCCCCTCCCCCCGTGGAAAATAAGACTTTCCAAATTTGAGAATTTTATTTGAGTTTTTTTTCCGTGGGGGGAAGGAATTTTGGTACTTGTGTATTATAAACCACTCACTCAAGTTTACGCTGTATAAAATTCGAGAACAATCCGGTTTCTTTGTTCGTTTCTTTCAGCTTAGCGTGAGACAAGACAAAGACAAGCGACAGAATGTATGGGAAATATATAATTTGGGCTATATATTTGCACATAAGGGGGGGGTAAAGTATTTGGACAGTTTGAAGTCAGAAAACAAGTCAGCCGGATTTCCCGGTATTATTTAAAAATGATCAGAAATTAAATACAAAAAACAAGTTTTTTTCAACTGAAAGTAAGGGGCAACATCAAAACTTAAAGCGAACAGAAATTATTACGTATGTGAAAGAGGTTGCCTCCTCCTCAAGACCTCGCTCTTTACGCTAAAGTTTTTTAATAGAATTTTAAAACAAAGTTTATTATTCTAATTAAACAGCCATTGTGTTTCAGGAATCGTTCTTAAAGAATTAGGACAAAAAGTCAAAACTTAACTTTAGCGTAAAGAGCAAGGTCCTTTGGAAGGGGCAACACCTTTCATATACGTAATAATTTCTGTTCGTTTTAAGTTTGGATCCTTACTCCTTACTTTCAGTTGAAAAAAAACTTGTTTTTTAACTTAATTTCTGATCGTTTTTAAATAATACCGGGAAATGAGTTACTAATTTTATTAGTAGCAATTCTTACATTTAATCACTTTTTAGACATTAGACTTGATATCACCATCAGAAAGTACCATATAGAACCCAAAAAGTGCACTTGATGTTGTTTCTCCAGTTTTTTTTCAATGAAAATACTAAAAAGGGATTTTTCCAATGAAAAGATTCTAAAAAAAGGAACTTTTTCAAAATTTAGGCAGTACTGTTGAACCCTTCCCTCCTCTATCAATTGCTGTCGTTAGAACTAGGACGCGGGCAACATCGTAGAGATGTTATGCTCATTTGAAAATAAGTTTTGTATCTAATCGGTTTTTTATGAATTCGAATTGATAGCGATATCATAAAGTGCTTTACGGCATCCAAAAAAGTGTACTTTAAGTTGTTTTGCCAGTTTTTTTTTCCAATAAAATATGAAAAGAGGGCTTTTTCCAATGAAAACACTCCAAAACAATTATTTTTCAAATTCTAGGCAGGGGTAAGAAACTAGGAGATACTGGCGCACTTCCCCGTTTATTCCTGCCAATAGAACTAGTACATAGCCAACATTGTAGAGATATGTTTACAGGCTCAATTCAAACCAACTGATCATTTCATTGCGCTTATATAGATTTATAGTTAAAAAGAGCATTAAAAAATCGCATCATACCCTAATATAACTTTCAGCTCTATGTTAAATTTTTAAATTTCTGTTGGCTTAAATTTCTAGCATTAATAAACGCATGATTTGAATGGGCAAATAACGTAGCCTACAGAAGACTTTTAATTGACAAGATGCTTTAGTCTACTGGTAACGGTTCTCCCGTGTGTTCATGATAAGTGAATTAAAAAAAAAAAAAAAAATTGAAATGCATATTCTCTTTCATGCGCTGACTCATTTCTAATCCTCAGTTATAATGTTAAAGTCAAAGAAGCGAAAACAATGAAAACACAAATTTTCGTAAATTATATTTAGCTAGAAATCTTATATTCTATTAATAATTTATAGTTAATTGATTTTTATTTAAAACTCCTCAAAACACCCTCTAGACTCTTGTGAGAAATTCCAGATTTTTAAAGGCAAAGTTAAAGAGAGAGATGCGGAGTTAAACCTATATTTTATACCCTACTTTTAGTCAAAAATCAATGTTAACTTAATTACTTTCTTTGTCTAATTGGAAAAAACAATTTTTCTTATAATATTTATTAGATATATTTTTAAAACCTGAAAACGAAGAAAATTAATTTCTGATGAAAGTAAAAGCGAAGTTGAAAGTTAAAACGAATAAAAGCTACTGTTTCGTTCTTTATGCTTCATATTTTTTAAAATATTTTTAAAAACTGACTCGGGATAATTCCCTAAATTTGTAGAATTCTGGAAAACTAGCACCTTACTAAAAACTGAGCTTTTTTTAGTTTTCTGGGAAGTTAAAATCAAATCGTAAAAGTTATCGATTTCATAGCCGGTATAAGACTATTTGACAGCTTTATGAATTATTTTATTATTTTCTGTATGCTACGTGAGGATTTTCCTGTTTTGTTGCGCCGGTTTTGTTATTTCATTAAATCGCTGTTTTTTTAAGAATTCAACAAATATAGGGAGATGTCTCGAGCCAGTTTGTTTGAAACAGTTTTTCAAAAACTAGTTGCATAAACCGGGAAGCAGTAATTTTTGTTCGTTTTCAGGTTCAACTTTGATCTTTACTTTCATCAGAAAAACTTTTTTTATGAGCCAATGTTAATAATCGAATTCAGGCACTTACGATGAAATTTGTTTCGGGTCGAAACAGAATTCATGAGAGGTGGCCAAATTCTTAAAGACGACGGGAAATACACACATTTTTGGAAAGTATGGGGGAATTTGTTTTTACTTGTTCTACTATGTAGTTCTATAAAGAAAATTTAAATATGTGTTTGCTTTGAACTGAGTTAAATACTGACTGTATTACCGATACAATTACGGAGGGGAAGGGTCTAAGGGTCTGTTCCTTTCTCCAAAACATTGATATGTTTACAATATTTCATATAATTTTATCTGTCCATGTAGTATGCTTTTTTTTTACATTCTTTCACACTCGCATTCCACCGCCACTCTGAAATAAATCTGTGTGTACGTGCCTGGTTTTAATTCAAGGTTCAGGCTTAAAAGGCGATAAAAACTTACTTCAACTAAAAATTAGGTCATTGTGAAAATAAAGTGATAAATTATCCGAATCAGCCATGAAGATGCACGTCAGGGGGGGGGGGGTCTAGAGAAGCCCCCAGATTGTGCTTCATTTTTAGGGCATTCTTATTTCTTTGGTTTCGTTGTTAGTTTATTTATATATTTTAATGAATTTTTTTATACAAAAAAAATTCAATTTTTAGTTTGCCCCTAAAATGGTGTGTAATAATTTCTTCTAATTCAGAAGATTTGGAACCGAACTGACTAACCATCTCAAAAAGCAAAAGAGGCAAATTTCTCCGGTGAAACAGACAAGGACAAAGAAAAGAAATAACAGGAATTTTTCGCCTGTACCAAACAGGTTCTCGCTGGACAGAATGAACACTGAAACGAACGGCAAACCTTTTTTTCTCGGGATTTTAATTTCCATGTAATTTCAACTCTGCAAATTGCTTCTGGTCTGGCTAAGCTGCTTCTAATAATCAGCTAAAACTTACTAGTTCATTTGTATAAAAGGAAAATCTAGTAAGAGAGCCAGCTGTTTTTTTTTTTCTTAACTTCTGATGGCCTGGGCTGTCGGTCCTCGCACGCTTATTATCATGAAGCCAAATTTTTAAAGTTTTTTTTCTTGTGGTTCCCAAATTACTTTACAAAAATGTGATGTTTCTGGTCTGAATAGTTTTGCTGCAAATTCAATGAAAAGATACTCACTTCATTGTATATATACAAACACACGTGCACAATCTCATGGTTCTAAGACTATTCTGTCAAGTTTTTACTTTCCTAGCTGGAATAATTTAGCTTGTTTTTCAATGTATACACATACCCACATGCTTGAATATATATATTCAAATATTACTTGATTATATCCCGGCAAAAAAGATCACCAACTGTCAGCCCCCCCCCCCCAAAAAAAATGGCTTCGACCCCTCTCGAAGGGGAGTTTTGGTGGCGATACTGAAGCTAATACAATTTTGATTTCAGACTTTTAAAATGTGCATGGTGGTAGTGAAATGAAGGGAGCTTTAATGGATTTTATATGGTCCATCCGTCTTTTTCATTGACATTTTTTTGCATATTTTAAAACGATGTTTAACTCGGCCGTTAACTGATAAAGAATGCATAAAAATATTTGTAGCATTATGTGGTCCGTATGGAATGCGAGAACATTTAGTAAATAGCTTTTGCAAGCAGGTAATGGACATATGCAAAGCAGGAGGCGCGTTAATTAATAGCTTTTGAATTGTTCCCCTAGTCATTGATTGCAAGTGCACTATTGTTGAATTGTTCTCCTACGCTCCGGGGAAACTTTTTTGAAAATAAGATGGCAGGTTATTTCGCTATGCAAAGCATGGAAAGAGTTACGACCTAGCAAGCGTGCTAGCTGTAATTACATATATAGACTAGTCATGCGCTGGATAATACTTGGCCATAGGCTGCGCAGACGAGTTATGGATCTAAGAGTTATTTTGAATAGCTATTATGTAAACGCCGGGACACCAACTAGAGGGGGGCGCAATTGCCTCCTAGATTGTGAGAAATATATTATTTGTATTTCCATGGGAAAAAAGATGGAAAACCAAAAATATTCCCCTATATTCCGAAAAATCTGTTGTTGTTTTTTTTGTATTCTCATTAAAAAGAAAAACAGAAACCTAAAAATACAAACGGAAACTTCAATTTTGAAAAATGTTTTTTTTTATTTCGTTTATAAAATGGGTACTTACGTGATATAGTGGCCACACTTTGTTGTTGATCTGTAATGAAACCTGTTTTCTGTGTGCACTTGACAGGGGCGGATCCAGGATTTTTCTTAGGGGGGGGGGGCGAAAAATAGGTTGATCTGGTAAACCTGCGTTAGGATCAAGTTTAATTAACGCAAACTTGCGTTAATTAAGTAAATTACACTACTTTAGACTATGTTAGGGGGGGCTCCCCCCTCGCCCCCTCTGGATCCGCCACTGCCACTTGGAGATAATCAGCTAAGCCTGAGTCAGATAAAGTACTATGCAGGTATATTTTAATTAAACATTGAATATATAGAGGTGGTTGGCTATTTAATATAATGCGTTCTGAGCGGCCTGCTTTCCATAATTCTCTGTTGCAGTTTCCATAATTTTGTTAATAAAGTATTATATTTTCATCATTTTTGGTATATTTCATTAGGATTAACAAATAATTTCTGAGACCACACTGGCTAATCATGACAAAACGAAAAAATAACCGCAAAGAACAGAGAAACGAGGATAGCACAAGCCAGTGAAAACGTAGATTACAATACAAATATTTCGGTCAAGACCTCCGCTTGACCGTCCTCAGTGAACAATATTTAAAATAAATCTGATAAAAATCCAAAGATAACATATAAAAAGCAAACCTTAAAACAAACACAAAAACTAAAATATGAAAACCCTCTCAAAGGAACGGTGAAAGGGTAAATGAATGAAAATACAATACTGAATGGAAATTCCGTTTTTCAATTTATGTCGAGCATTTTCTAAAAGCCAGTCGTTTCCCAGGTAAGATATTATCACAGATTCTGTTAGATTGCAAAATATGATTTTGTTGATTTATATAAAAAAAATTTCATTATAATTAGAATTAATTAGTTCATTATAAGTAGGGCTTAAATAGGTTTCTCCAGTGTCTCCAGTAGACATAATCGGTTTTTCCAGAGTTTCCAGAACTGTAGCTTTGATCTTGAGATTTACCATCGCGAGATTCGCAATCTTTTACTGCATTATAGTTGTTGGTATCTTGTTGTTATGAAAATAAACAGTGCAAAACCCTAATCATGGACAAAAAAGCGTAAAATAATTTTAAAATGTAGTAATAATATTAATTATAGCCTCGCAGCATGGTACGGTAAGTTAAATTTCGGCATGGGGTGTTGAAAGAGCTGAATATTCAGTGGTGCCAAATCACGAAAATGTCTGGAGGAGGGGAAAATATTTTTTCGATTTTTTTAAACGAAGCCACAAAAAATACTTTCAAAATCTAGGAGAAATATTAGTCTAAGATTAAAAAAAATAAGAGTACCAAAACAATGTATTTCTGTCCCTTCCCTCAATTAGAGCCCTTGTGACTATTTACCTCAAAGAAATGTCTTAGCTTTTAAATTTGAATAGATGTGAAACATCTGAACTATATGAAAACGTTGAAAAGCACTAAAAGTGAGACTTTTTTAACTTAGTAAGAAACAAATTACTAAAGGAAACTTTTTTGAAAATAAATTTGCAGATTGTTTTGCTGTGCAAAAGTATGAAAAGAGTTATGACTAAGTTAGCCGCTATTTATAATTATATATATGCTTGTCATATGCTAAATTATATCAGCCATCAGCCATGTCTATTGTATAAACGGGTTAAAAATAGGTTTCTCATAAACTTATTTGATCTCTAGCTTTTTGACCTGATAGTAAACCATATTAGTATTTACAATTTCTTATTGTATAATAGTTATTGTTGTATTGTTATTTTATTGGTTTCTACATTATTTGACTTGGAGAGCGAATTCTGCTTTTTTTATTATGGCAGTCATTTTTCAGCGAGTATTATTTTATAACATAATCTTAGCCCTCCTTTTCGATTTCTTTCGTTTTTTTGGCGATAAATTGTACAAAGCTCATTATGAGTTTATTGGACGCAAAATTTGTGAATGTTGTATTTTATTAATTTTATTTATTTTCTTATAGAACATTTTTATGTTTGATAGATTTCTTGTTTGATTAATTTTTAACATGTTCTTGCTGTCTTGGTTGTTTTCGTTTTGTTTTCTTTCACTCTGATATAAGAAGCAAATTTGGCTCTATTAGAGTTTGTGACAGTCGTTTAAAAATAAATATTATCTTTGCTTATCTTTTTTTATGTGTATAAAAGAAAGAAAAAATTTAAGACTCTGATCATGGACCAAAGATTTGACTTGACTTAACACTCCTGTCGCAGTGTGCGTGGCGTAGAGAGCGTAACAAATTGATTATTCCTGACTGAAAGATCTACTGCTTTGAAGGGGACCTCGTCAACGTCAGCATTGGCTTTTTGAGGAACCTCTTTACACTGTCCTTCCAACTGGTCCAAGGTATGCCCCTCGAGCGCGACCAACCATGTAATGAGGGGTAGAAGTTGTCCGTTAATCAAATAGGAGCTACTTGTGGCATTTTAAGGAGGTGTCCAAGGTGTCCATTTGAGGGTTATCTGGGAAATCTGAGTTGAGAATGGCAGTTGGTAAGTAAAGGCAAGGTGCCTTTTGTGATTCACCAAATCTTCCCATGGAAACACTGGATTCAACAGAGTTGTTTCGTTTGACAGGCATCTATAATACTCAAGATGGTGGATTGGAGGAGACATATCTCAGCCATATAGAACAGTGCGAATCTCATTGATTTGTTATATATGCGTATCTTTGTGTGCCTATGTGCAAGTAGTATTCTCCAATTGGTATTGAGTCTTTAGGCTTCCGCCAGGGTTGCCACCTGGTGACAAAAATCGCTATATTTTAGTGATTTTTTGGTTGATTTAGTGATTTTCTTCAACAATCTAATGATTTATATGCAAATTTAGTGATTTATTTTGTTTAGGCAATATAAAAAATCACTATCAATAGTGATAAATCATTAGGAGGTGGCAACTCTGGCTTTCGCAAGAGTCTTCAGACAGAAGAAGCTTCCGCGATTCAGCTACCCAGTTTCGCTTCCGCGTACCATCATTCAAAATTATAGAGCCAAGATAGGTGAAGTTAGTGACAACTTCAAGATGGACGGCACAGACTTTAAGGAAGTCTGGGGACGTAACCGGGCCTAGCGGTTTGACCGCCATTGTCTTTGTTTTTTGCCAGTTAACTTTAAGCCCGACTTTTGCAGCTTCTTCCTGCAGTCCATTGAGAGCACCTGTCAACTGTTGTATGGACGTGGCAACGAGTGCAAGCTAATCTGCGATGTCGACATTGGTAAAAATTCAGTCTCCAAATTGAAGGTCTAAAGACAAGCGATCGGTTGTTCGGGTCATAACGGGATCTGTGAAAATGTTGAGCAGTTTGGGGGACGGCAACACACTCTTGTCGCTTACCGATTTTATCTAAAATACCGTGCTCGTTTTCCGTTAACTTTGACGCAGCTTTTAGTCTGATCTTATAGCACCAAAGGGCATAAAATAAGGTAAAAAATTAAACTATAATGTTCAGATTGTTCAACCAGTCGTGGCTACATAAAACTTACCGCATAATACTGCGAGATTTTAAATAGCATTATTATAATATTTTTTAAGGAGACAAATTACATTTTTTGAGAGGAAACAAGGATTTTTTAATCTTTTTAAATGAAGGTACAAATACGTGTTTTTAAAATCTTATGGGGAGGCATTTTACTTTTAATTTCTATTTTATTTCTATAAAAATATCAGGAAAGGGCATTCTTCAAAATTTACAGGGAGGAGAATTGGCGCCCTTATGAAAATTTACCTGAAGAAAATAGTTATGCTCAACGATGTTTTAGAAAGCTTTAAAGTCGAAAAAGGAACTGTTTGAACTACGAGAAATCCTACTCGAACTTGCCAGACTATTGGGGGAGAGGAAAACTGTTTTTGTGCACATGTCTAATCAGATTCTATCTTACTAAAAGGTTCTAATTATAAATCCTGTTAACATGCTCTATTTCCTTTACGTAAAGAAGGGCATGCTATAAGTCTGGCACGTTAGAAAATGGACAGACCTAATCCCCAAAACCTTATGGTCTTTTCTGTTGTTTTATAATGTCCTATAATTTATCCGTTCCGGTATTTTTCCGACCTCTCCCCAAATTTGAGCCCCCTTGATAGACATTTACGCCTTTTAGATATTATTCTGTGTATTTTCTTGTAGTTGGCTCGACAGTATAGTCGCAATGAAGCAATGACATTCGACTGGCTGTGCCGGCAAATAGGCTGGCCAATAAGTCCACCTTCTACAATTCAGGATCTCGTTCATTTAGAAGCTGTTTTCGATGTTTTAGATCTCTATCTTTGGTTGAGGTAAGTTGTGTTGGGTTTACTTTTTTATAAAAAGTTGCCCAATGTTCCAAAAATATTGTTGGATAATTACTACGTTTGATATTTCACTATCATAATAAAAAAAAAAAACGCTAGGAAACAGCCTCACAGTTAATAGCCAACATATGAATATGTATAAACAACGATTTTGGCACTTATTAGAGGAGCGAGGTTTTGGCAACATAATTTGCCATTTCTTATATTTTGAAGAAATATATTCTACTGAATTACTTTTTTACCTAGTAAAGCCCTGAAAATGTCTCTAGCCTATAATAGTCTCTAACTATAGGCATACATAGGTTTTACCCGCATTTAGATATGTGCCATGTTATTATGTATTTCTGTTTTCATTAGTCACTGTTTATTATGGTTTTTAGGATGTTTAGTCTGTATTTTTAGTCCTTTTTCAAACTTTTTTTTTCTGCGTTTTAGTTTTTTCCAAAAAAAAATTGTTTTCCTCTTTTATTTCTCCGCTTTTTAGTTTTTATTTATTAAATTTGCGGTAATTGTTTCTTATAGCCACCACACTCATTTTTGCCGAGAAGTGATGTTTGGTCAATGCTAATGAAATAAAACAAAATATAATACTCTTATCAACAAAGTTATGAAAACTACTACAAAGAATTATGGAAGGGGGGCCGCCCAGACCGCGTTATATTAAACAGGTAATATAAGCTAACCTAACCAAAATACCAACTAAATATTTAATTAGAATATAGCTACAATGTGCTTTCCCACCGAGCCGAAGCTAATATTGTCTGGTATAAAAACCATGAAAACCTGTTATTGTCTCATATTCGAGATACAAGATTTTGAGTGCGGCGGTTATAAGACAAAAGTATCAAATTTGCTTTTGTATTCTTTAGGCCGACAATGACCTGTGTAATCATTTAACTTATGTATTGGGGTCTTTCGGATCTGTCTTAGTTTTTTTTTTTCTTTTTCTTCTTTCTTTGTAAAAGCCATCGACTTCAACGGGGAAACTGTCCATTTTCACATATGAATGTGGATTATGGCCGTTTTTCCTTGTAAACAAACTGCTTGTTTTACAGACTGAAGGTTTTTCTTGGAAAGAACTAAAAGTAATGGACAGATTGGAGTGTGGTTTCTGAAAGTTTAGTGAACCTTTTAAAATCACTTATGTTTGAAAATAATTTTCAGTCGCCAACTTATCAACATCTGCAAAAGGAAAATTTACCATTAATTTGAATAAATATAAATGTTTACTTTTCTTTTAGAAATTATCTGCATATGCCTTGATCTTCATCCATCTATAATTCACATTTTTTAATTCATTTATTGCGAACACATTTATGCTTACCCCTGTTTTTTTCTATTATGTGTGCCATATCTGTCTATCTTCGCTTTTCCCATAGAAAAATCTTATTTCTTAAAATATCCTTTTCAATTGTATTCCCAGGCCTACAAAAAAATGTACAAAAAATTTAAATTGTGGATGTCTTGCTTTTAGCAAAAAGTTGAAAGAAGTGTAAAAACATCTGTCTTTTTTTGGCCTTTGGATATAATATGATGGCTAACATAAATCGTGTCTGACATTGACGTAATAATCGATCAAAACAGGCGCCAAAAATTTCAAATTTAAATTATTAGTCACGAAAAAAAAAGGTAAGTGATAGTACGGATTATCGCAAGTTACACGCAATGCACCTGTGTGTCTTCACTGTACTCATTTGTTTCCCGTCCGTAAAAGTAAGTATCCGTGTTGCTATGCAAAACCGTGTCTCAGTAGCAATCTGGATATTGTATTAGGGTAGGGGCACTTATTTTTACTTGCATCGGGAGAAACAGAAGTTAGTATTAGTTTTAAATAGAGAATAATGAAATATTCTTTTTCGTCGAGATAAATTGGGTCCCTGTTGTAAAATAAAATCCAAACAGTTGAAAATTTTCAAAATTTCTAATGTTTGGATGTTACACCCCCCCCCCCCCTCTGCGGTGTGCCTGACTTGGACCTATTCAAAAATAGAGCCCTTTTTTGGCTGCACATGTACCCTGTGTGAAGTTTGTGAAGGACATACAACATTTTTGTTAGAACAAAATGTAACAATGCAGGAGTTTCTCAAGGTGGGGAATCTTTTCTTGAAATACTTGTTTGCTGACATTCAAGGACTTTTCTTAGGCCGAAGTTTAATGGTTTAGGCTTATAATTTGAATCAGGATCCTGGGATCCATTTGTTTCTTCTTAGTTTGCTTTATTTTCAAAGTTTGACCTTGTTTTGGCTCTTTAGGAGGACTTAATCTCCTTCGTATTGGAAATAATTATCCATAAGTTTGTATTCAATAGATTTTTTTATTTTTATGGATTGAAAGCTACACCAATGTGTATATATTCCTTGTACCCTAGGGGCTTTACCTGGATTTAACTAATCTAAATGTAATAAATTCAAGTAAGGGAACGAAAACGCTTCTCCTATCCTATCAATCTGCCAAGAGGTAAAGAAACTTTTTTGTGAAGACGTCACAGGGGTTTATCCATCTGAAATAAAAATTTTTTTGAAAATATGCCAAAAAAAGCGACATTGTCTGTAGCTCTTATGTGTGTCTCACCATTAAAATGCTGATTATGGTGTTTAACGGTGACCTCAAGGACATTGGATTAACATATATGCACACAACCCAAATTTGAGGGTATCAGAGAATTCCCTTCGTCGAAAGGGAGTCTAAATCCCTCCCAAGCACTAAAAAAAATTTCTTATAATATTTCTCTTGTGGGCAGTGGAGGCTCTTCTGGGCCAGTACTGGAGAGGAGTCCCCCTTAATTTCTTCTGAGATATGGTATGTTAAACCACTGTTGAAAATTATGGATCATTTTATTGCATCAAACCTACTATGAGTTTCCTGTAAACAACGTTTGGAAGCCCCTAAAAAAATACCCTGTTTGAAATACCTTGTAACAAGGCCGTATCCAGGGGGGGGGGTTAACCGGTTTGAACCCCCCCCCCCCGAAATTTTGACCGAGTCGAAAATAAGTCGACAATTAGTAAAACCTAGGTAAAAATCAGTAAAATTAGTCAAAAACTGAGTCAAAAGTTAGTAGCCCCCCCCCCCCGAAAAAAAATCCTGGATCCGCCCTTGCCTTGTAAATAATTCACTGAAAGAAAAAGACGCGATCATTTTGATAATCAGACATTAGCTCGAATTTCAAAGTAGAAGGCAACTAACCCCCTGGTAATAAGCTGGATAAGACCTGATCAGTGACTTATATCCAGGTGGTTTTGAAGCAAAAAGCAATTAGGTTTATATGAAAACTCGTTTTTTCCCCTGGGGTTCCGTTTGTGTGGATGTTGTCACTACACGAGATGAGCACTATATTTTTCATGATTGTGTTTTGTCTGGGGTTTGTAATAATGGTTTTTGGGTAGGATTGATTGTTGTGTGCTTTAAATTGGTTGCTAGTTAACTGTCAAGTGGGCAGATGTAAAGCTATTTTGCCATTTTCATTATTAAGCCTTTGATTCCTTTTTATTTGTTGCCGTTTGCTGTCCTTTTTGCTGGTTGGTACATGCTGACATGTGTATACGAAGCGATTATTAATTGACATAATTAGACCTTGTATTTGGACGTTGCAGGATGTAGCTTCGGAGAAGGGATACTACTTTTTGAAATCATAATTATGAGAAAATTGTATGGAAAATATAAGAGACTAATCACGTGATGCTTGGAGGGACGAGGTATAGGCACAAGAACACTCCCCCGCACCTTGTACGTGGCTGGATTTGTAGGTGTTTGAGCGAACCGAACTTTTTAGAAGTGGTGTGTTTCTCCACTCATGGTAATGTTTCTTCGGCTTGAGCTGGTAGGGATAAACCCCCTCTTGAAACATTAGAGGATATTATTTTGAAAGACTAGAGGATATACAGTTAGGCCTGCTCAAAAGGAAACACTGTAAAATTTTGAAAATCGCTTTAAAAAAATCCTAAAATACTTACTTATATAAAGCGTTTCACTTTACTTCGCCCCTTCCGCCTCTAATGTGCAAATATATAGCCCAAATAATATATTTTCCATACATTTTGCCATGCTTCACTTTTTTTTTATTCAAATATATTTAACGGCAAAGAAGCAACGTCAACGAAATCAAGAAATGGAAAAATGCATGGGAAATATATAATGTGGGATATATATTTGTTCCTTGGGAGGGGGGGGGGTTGGGTCAAGTAAAGTAATGTACTTTTAGAAATGGTATAAGTAAGTATTTTCGGATTTTTTAAGCTTCTTTCAGAATTTTATAATGTTCCCTTTTGAGTAGGCCTGACTGGACACTAATACCCAAGGCCGTATCCAGGGGGAGAGGCTAGGGGGTTTGACCCACCCCCTGAAATGTTTGTCTGACTCGTAAAAACATAACAAAAATGAATATACCTAAATTTTTAACTATTTTAAAACGTGGTTTTTGTTTAACTATTATTTTTGCAACTTTTCATCCTTCATCCAAAAACGATACACACTTCAATTTAATATACTTTTCTAGGGAATTTTCCTGAACAGCGTATTTTGTTGAAAAAGAATTTCAAACTTTATTTATGATTTTGCAAAATTTACTTCCTGTGCACTAGGTCTTGTAACAAATGCAAAGAACATAATTGTTTAAGAGCAGGGATGTTACCCAACGTGTTATGAAAGTAGGTGATGAAATAAAACGGCTGAAGAATTGAGGTTGCTTTTTAGGGCGAAATAAGAACATCCTCCACATACATTTTCCTGGGGGTTGGCGGTGGTTCAGAATAAGTTCTTCTTGGAAAAAACGTCATGTTTATTTCAGATGTTGAAAAATTTAGTTTTGTATGTACTAGGTATAAAGATCGGTCTTTATTAAGCGAAAGTTAGAAAAAACTTTTGAAAAAAATGTCAAGCGAGCAAGAATCGCCATTTAAAACTGATTCAGGATTGGCAACTTTTTATATTTAGCTAATCATAATAGTAAAATTTATTGCGAAAACAAATTTATGGGAATTTTGAAAAAGAGCCTGAAACTCCCAGAAAATGGTGTCGGATCGAAATGAAAACTGCGCCATTAAAATCACCGGTACTGATTAAGAAAGCGATAAGCGCGCGACAATTGTGTTGAAGATCAGATAGGATAATAACCGGGTAGTCTCCAATATATAGTTATTGAACAAAGGTGTCTGTAGTATATTTAAGCTTTAGTTTTTTGGGGTTTAGGGGGACTAAAAGTACCTAGGGTTGGTTAGGTTAGGTTACGTATTTAATATATGCTATGCTTTACCCCTACCACCACCACCCCTAATGTGGAAATATATAGCCCAAATTTGTCCATAAACTATTATATTTTAATCCTATTTTGTTTATATCATTAGCATTAACGAAACTTCAGTTATCGCGTGCTTACCGCTTTCTTAACCAGTACCGAATCACCATATGTATGAGAATTAGAGGTCCCTTGAACAACAAGGAAAATCACTTTTTCACTTGGGAAACATGGATTTGCCCCCCCCTCCCCCTATTGCAGGGATTTACGCTAAACATTTGACTTTTTGTCCTAATTCTTTAAGAACGACTTCTGAAACACAATGACCGTTTATTTCGAATAACAAACTTTGTTTTAAAAATCAAAAAAACTTTAGCGTAAAGAAGGGGGTCTTGATGAAGAGGCAACCCCTTTCATATACGTAATAATTTCTGTTGGTTTAAAGTTTTAATGTTGCTCGTTACTTTCAGTTGAAAAAACTTGTTTTTTTATTTAATCATACAAATAGTCCAAATAGGTGTATTATCCTCGATATCTTTGAGGAATTGCAGATAAAAAAAAAGCAACTAAATTATCTATGAAATATCGTCTACGTGAAATATTTAGAGATTGAAGAAAACTGAGGAACATTGATTATTGGGAGGGTGTAAAGAGGGAGGCTTTGAATAGATTGGGATTGAGGAGGAACGGACGCAACTGTGTGTTGCGCTTCTCATACGAAAGTATACTTTTATATTTTTTGTTTAAGGACTTCTTCATTTTAGGAGAACTGATCTGTAAAATCACAGGAGCTATCATTCCCTGCTAGAATTATTTAAAAATTAATTTGTGCCTGTCAATTTATGACGAAAGCAAGCCTTTGTTTGCAATTTATAATACAATGAATACTCTAAAGACCAGTTTATGACGATGAAGACATTTAAGGGAATGAGGTAACAGAGTAACTCAAATATGACGTCCTTTTCCAGAGAAGCGACTTTCCAAAAGATACCTGTGTTATATCATTTTGTATATGAAGATGCAGTTTTTGTCAAAAATTGCATTATATTTTGTTACTTAAAAAGACACTATAGATATGACGATTTCCTTTCAAATTACAGGCAACTCCTATCATATACGTAATAATTTCTGTTCGTTTGAAATTTTGGTGTTGCTCCTTACTTTAAGTTGAAAAGAGGGTTGTTTTTTTAATTTAATTTCTGATTGTTTTTAAATAATACTGGGAAATCCGACTCTCCATGAAAAATTCCGGTAGTTGTAGCCTATATTATACGCCACTCACTCAAGTTTACGATGTGTAAAACTCGAGAATAAACCGGTTTCTTCGTTAGTTTCTTCGTTACTTTAGAAACACATTTGGGCTATATATTTGCACATTAGGGGGAGGGGGTAAAGTATAGCGGGTCTGCATGCAAATGGTGTTAGGTACATTTATTCTGCATATTATGAGGTAAGAATTGTCTTCTGGCTTCAAACTGTCCAAATGCTTCCCCCCCCCCTTGTGTGCAAATATATAGCCCAAATTAGCGTATATATTTCCCATCTATTCTGTCACTTGTCTTTGTCTTGTCTCGCGCTAAGCTGAAAGAAACTAACGAAAAAACTGGTTTGTTCTCGAGTTTTACACAGCGTAAACTTTAGTGAGTGGCGCATAATGCATAAAAACCAAAATTCCTTCTCCCTACGGGAAAAAAAAACAAATAAAATCCTCAGATTTGGAAAGCCTTACCACCGGGGGGGATATTTTCCGCGGGGGATACTTTCCTCGGGGGGGGGGGAGGGTATTTTCCGCGGGGAGGAGGTATTTTCAGGGATGGGAGGGTAAACACCTAGAACCATGGAAAAGTAGGTGGATCTGAACAAGATCCCCTGGACATCAGAATCAACAAAGATGACTATAGCAAAACACACCGGGCGAGCATGGAGACGAAAGGGGATATTTTGGGATATGCAGGACTTGTTTCAGAAAGATTGTTCGAAGGTAATTTTAGGCATGTGAAGCACCAAATGCGAATCGCTATCGACGATTTTTTTAGCTCACTCATTACGCATCCAACAGTTCGCGGTATCAAACTGTAAGTAAGGAGCTACTCGGCCCAATAGTGGCCGAAACTATAAAAAAAGAATACTGATAACAATAGAGACATCAAAAGAATTGGATTTTAATGCTGATTCCAAATATATAAAATTCACTAAGTTTAATTTTATCCATCAAAAGTTACGAGCCTGCGAAACTTTGCCTGATTTTCGAAAAAGGGGAAACGTCCACAAAAAGTCAAGTGATCTTACTGAAAATCACGCCGTCAGATTCAGCATATGAGAAAACCGGTGGCCGGTATTTACCCCCCCCCTACCCCCTTAAAAATACTCCCCCGCACGGAAATTTTCCAAGCGTAAAACTACCACAAATTGCCGTCAATAAATAAATTAAACCCAAAAAGAACATATATCAAACGGTTAGTGGCTACGAACTTTAAGTAATGAGCAACCAAGCTCAATAGTGACTGAAATTCTAAAAAACGGAAGTTTGATACCAATAGGAACATCAGAAGCTTAAGTTTTTTATACTAGCTTCAAACATATAAGCATCATAAAGTTCAAGTCTTCCCATCAAAAGTTACGTGCCTGAGAAAATTTTCCATATTTTCGAAAAAAGGGGGAAACAACCCCTAAAAGTCATAGAACTTTAATGAAAATCACACCATCAAATTTAGCGTATCAGAGAACCATGTTATAGAGGTTTTAAGCTCCAATCTGCAACAACGTGGAATTTTGTATTTTTTGCCAGAAGAAAGATCACGGATGCGTGTTTATTTTTTATTTTTATTTTTTTTCACAGGGGTGATTGTATCGATTTAGTAGTCCTAGAATATCGTGAGAGGGTTCATTCGAACGGAAATTAAAAGTTCTAGTGCCCTTTATAAGTGACCAAAAAATTTGGAGGGCAACTTGGCCCTCTCTCACGCTCATTTTTTTCCCGAAGTCACCCAATCAAAATTTTGAGATAGCCATTTTGTTCAGCATAGTCAATTATCTAATTAATATGTCTTTGAGGATGACTTAATCCCGCACAATTCCCGGGGAAGGGCTGCAAGTTATAAACTTTGCCCATTGTTTACATATAGGCTAGTATTGGTTGTTGGGAAGTATACAGGCGTTTTCAGGAAGAATTTTTTTCTAGTGGGGGGTCGGAGTAGGGGTTACGGGGGAGGATCTTTCCATGGAAAATATTTCATTGGGGGAAGGGACATTTCCATGAAGGGGGTGCCAGATTTCCCAGCATTATTTAAAAAACGATCAGAAATTAAATAAAAAAAACAAGTTTTTTTCAACTGAAAGTAAGGAGAAACATTAAAACTTAAAACGAACAGAAATTATTACGTATAGGCTATGAGAGGGTTCGCCCCCTAGTCAATAACTCGCTCTTTACGCTAAAGTTTTTTTTAGTACTTTCAAAAGAGCTATAATTTTTTAAAATAAAGTTTAAGTAAATAAAGTTTTTTTAGTACTTTCAAAAGAGCTAATCTATTCTAATTAACCGGCCTTTGTGATTCAGGAGTTTTTGATTCGAACAAAATTCTAACTTTGGTGTAAAGAGCGAAATATTGACTAGGGAGCGAACTCCCTAATATACGTAATAAAAACATACGAATATAGGAATTCGTTACGTAAGTTAATTCGTAAGTGACGTCAGAACAAAATTTTGAGAAAGCCAATTAGCCAAAAAAAGGAAAATGAATATGCCAATTTCGTTTTAATTACTCATGTACGATGAGCCAAAATCAAAGCTGCATTAATTCAAAAACGTTCAGAAATTAACTAAAAAAACAAGTTTTTTTTTAACTGAAAGTAAGGAGCGACATTAAAGCTTAGAACGAACAGAAATTATTCCGTATATGAAAGGGGCTGTGCCCTCCTCAACGCCTCGCTCTTTGCGCTAAAGTTTTTTATTGTTTTAAAAAATAAAGTTGTAAGACAGAGTCAAAGTATAGCGTAAAGAGCGAGGCGTTGAGGAGGGACAGCTTTTTTAGTTAATTTTACAATAAATAACCGAGTCAAACTGAAAACGAGCCAAAATTAACGTGAGTAGGGCTGACAACCCCCACGCCTTCTTCAGCTGAAAATAAAACACATTTAAATGCTTTCACTTTTTTTTACTTTAATAAATAAAGAAGTATTAAGACTTCAAGGAATAAATATCAGAACACGTATATTAAAGTGACAATCCACGATTGTTTTTTTTTAAGTAAATTGCAAATTATGTTGTAATTAATTTTGAGACATGGGGGGCTGTCAGTCCTATTCCTTTTAATTTTTGCTCGTTTTGAGTTTGACTAGGTTATTTATTGTAATTTCTGTTCGTTTTGGGTTTCATTTATTAATTAATGGTGATTTGTGTACTTTTGATAGATAAGATTACTCGTAGAATTTGACAACACTTTCGTCCGAAAAAACTTAAACAATAAGAATTAGTTGGTTCCCAAAGCCAACTGTCCTTTCAATGGAAAGTTAGACCTTCTTAAACTTTTTGGTGCCATATATTTTTAGCTTAATTTTGATGTTTTTTGCCTAAATTTTTTTTCTTCTTCTTTTTTAATTTGAAGCCCGTTACTGCCAAAAATTGTAGAAGTTCATATGGAAGTCTTTTCAACAAAAATGGATTTGTTTTTTTTTTCTAAGTTTTTAAGATACTTATGCTATGTAAATTTCTCTTTTTCATTTTCCTTAGCACTTTTCAACGCAACTAAAAAAAAACACAATTCAAATAAAATTTTCAAATGTGTAAAACCCTTTTGTATGCGAGGGGGGGGGGTATTTTCCGCGCGGGAAATTTTCCTTGGGGGTATTTTCCTGGGAGGGGGGGGGGTAAACACCTAGAACCTAGAAAACCTCTCATATCTACAAAAATATGGAATTGTATTTTTTTTTTTTTGGCCAGAAGAAAGATCACGGATGCATGTTAATTTGTTTGGTACCCTTATATTTTGTTTTCCCCATGGGTGATTATATTAAACCAACGGTCCTAGAAGATCGGGAAAAGAGGTCATTTGAACGGGGATCTAAAGTTTTACTGTCCTTTTTAAGTGACCAAAAAGATAGGACAACTAGCCCCTCTCTCATTTCTATTTTTCCCCAATGATATCCGATCAAATATTTAAGGTAACCATTTGATTCAGCATAGCTGTAAGATCCAGTAACTATACCTTTGACGATGACATGACCCCTCCATAGTCCCCGGGAGAAAGAGCTTTAATTTGTGAAATTTGCCTTATTCACATATAGTATTTATCATTGGGAAATATACGGTTTTTTTTTGGGGGGGGGGGCTAATTTTTGCGGGGGGTTTTCCATTGGGGGAATATTCTGTGGAGAGGGAAATTTTCCGGAGTAACACTCCCCTAGACGGGGAGGGAAAGGGATTAAATGCCAACTTAACTATAATCTGCTCACACATTATTAGATTATTACATTTACTGGCTGGCTTTTGTCAGGACCTGAGGGCAGGGTGTTTACATGAAGCCATATTTAAAAGTTGACTATCCTTTGGGTAGGGGCGTATCTAGGGAGAGGGCCTCGGTGCCTTGGCCACCTGAAATCTTGAGCTGTCCGTATTTTTATTGTCAACCTGACCCCCCCCCTCCGAAAATAATTCCTGTGCACTTGTCTTTCCTCGCGCATTCCATAAAAAAAAAAATAATTGCATTTTTGTAGTTCCGAACGGAAGGATCCACCTGGTGTTATGTTTTTTTTTTTTTTTAGAAATCCATGATGTCCATGATATGAGTTCATCTAATTAATTTTATTCTGGTTTCGACTTCCGCCAGGGATTTCAGTAACTTTTTTTATGATTTCCTATTTTGATAAGCAGTTAGACGTAAAAAAGGCTGAGTCATAGGCTGGGTGATTCAATATCCTTTTTATACCTGTTTGTTCACATTATCATTGAAACATGCTCAATCAGGTAAAGTCTGAAGGTTCCATTTGTGCCGAGACATGTTAAAACAAGAAAAAAGTATTTGAGCTATTTTGTTCGGTTTAAGCGTTGTCTAGACCTGACGTATTAGATCAAATTAGTTCGTACTTGTGTAAATTCTGACCTTAGTCACTGGATTTTGAATGGGTTGCGTTCTTCGTAACAAGATAGGGCGGAAGACATGTGGAACCGAAGACATTCGTCCGTCCTTCAAGGAAACTCAGAACGTAGTCTGAGGAACAAGGGCGTGTGTAATTGAAAGGATTCAGTAATTTTTTGATATATTATAATGGTTACTTTTTATTATGTTTAGATTTTTTTTTAATATTTTTAGTCGTAAAAGGTAATTTCCCACAGTTCACCCCCCTCCTTCGCTTTGGACACTTGCATTTTGTGTTCGGTTATATACATTTATGGAAAGGCAAAATAGACTTGGAAATTTTGTAGAGGTATCAAATTCAGCTGGGATATAAACCGTTTCTTGGAAAAAATATAATTTTATAAAAAAAAAAAAATATAATATAATTGTCAATGAAGGGAGGTTATGACTTAATGGTTGCTTCATAAGAGGCCATAGGAAGTCACTACCTTTGGAAAAGGAAATAGCCTATGAAAAATGGCTAAGACAAAACATAATTTATTAGAAAAAAGGAACAAGAAAAAAAGTAAAGATCCTAGATGTGCTAAAATTCAAAGAGAAAGGATAATGGTGTTACATACCCTTGGTCCTAAAAAAAAAAATTAAAAGATAAAGAAACTATATAAGGAAAATCATTAGACCCAAAACAATACACGGTTTGTAGCCTGTTAATCGACCTTGGGATTTTGTAGGAAAGCTTTTTTTTATAACTCCAATGTAAAATACCAACCATAAGTACTTAGAACAAGAACAGGTCTAAGATATCACTGCCTTGTAGTTTGATTCGAATTTAATTTGTGTTGTTGGAATAAATATCATCAAAATATATAAAGAGTATAGTACTTCTTTATGTCAAGGATTGCATTTGTGTGCTACACTATCCAAATATTCAGTGATAAATTTGAGTTTATCATATTGAAACCAGCAAATCCGAAAATGATTGAAAATCCGCTTTTCAAAACTGTTTATGGAAACGCAATTATAACTTCCAGAGATAGCCAAATCTAAATCGCAATAGTTTTTTGGTATATATTTTAGGTATATCTGAAATTCAATTTCAGACTTGATTAGTATTAACGAAAAAAATATCACCAGTAGGTCTTATTTTCCCAAAAGCCGCCTGATTAAAATTTTGAATTAGCCATTTTGTTCAGTATAGTTGAAAGGTACAAGAACTATGTCTTTGGAGATGACATGATCCCCCAGAATCACCGAAAAAAGGACCGCGAGCTATAAAATTTGCCAATTGTTTACATGTAGTATTATATGTTATAGGGAAGTATAGGGAAATTTGTCGGGGGGGGGGCATTTTCTGGGGGGATAGTTTTCCACTGGGATGGAAGTCCCGGGGGTGAACTTTCCAGGGGAAATTTTACACGGGGGAATTTGCCAGAATTCTTATATGAAATCCGTTTTATTTTTCTGACTTCTACGTTGGCGACCCCATTTTACATTTTAAGATGCTTTAGGGGAATTGTCTGGGGAAATTTTCTGCGGAGTTGGAATTCTCTAGGGGATTTTTATGTGGGGGGTATTTCCCACGGGAGAAATTCTCCATGGGAAATTTTCTGCGGGAGAGAAATGAAATAAAAACAAGTCTTTCTTCAAATGAAAGTATACTAAGGAGTATTTTTCAGGTAGAATCGTAAGGAAAACATTTTCTGGGGGGATTCGCGGCGAGGATGGAACTGTCCAGGGATAATTTCCTGTCGGAAGAATTCTACGTGGGAGGAACTTTCTAGGAAGGAAATTTTCATGGGGGAGTTTGTCACAGAGGAGATGGATTTCCTGAAATTATTTGGAAAACCATTATAAATTAAATAAAAAAACAAGTTTTTTCTTCTGAAAATAAGGAGTAAAATTGTTCATGACAAATCATGTTCAAGTTCCATTTACTCCTTGCATAAAGTAGGATTTTAATCCTCTAATGGCGTGTCATATTCCTTGGAATAAGTTGCCTGAATCAGCTCGAGGGTGCCACTCATTCGGTTTGTTTAAAAAAAAATTGTTAAAAAATTCTTTGGCTTCGTAGAAGTTTTTTTTTCTAGTCTATTTAATCTGATTAATTAATTTAGTTTATTTATTGTATTATCTCTTTAGTTTTCATTTTATCTATATTTTCTTTTCTTCTCCTTCGTATGTGAGTAAGTGGTCATTTTAAATTTTATTTTTCTTTTCATATCTGAGTAAGGAATTCATTTGTCGTTACCCTTTGTACAGGCCAATGAACCTTTGGGGGAATAATAACATTTAATATTTTATATGTATCTAATGAAGAATAAATCTTATCTTATTAAAACTTAAAACAAACAGAAATTATTCCGTATATGAGGGGGGCTGCACCCTCCTCATTACCCCGCTCTTTACGCTAAAGTTCGATCTTTTGTCTCAATTCATTAAGAATAATTCCTGGAACACAAGAACCGTGTAATTAGAATCTGAACCTTTTTTTTTAATTCTTAAAAAGCTTTAGAGTGAAGTGAGGGGTATTGAGGTGGGGGCAACCTCCTCATATACGGAATAATTTCTGTTCGTTTTAATTTTTAGTGTTTATCCTTACTTTCAGTAGAAAAAACTTGTTGTTTTATTTAATAAGACAAAACAAAGAACTGAAATCAACAAAAGCGAAACAACTAGGCATCTATTGATTCTATATTTAATTAGTTGAGAAAACCATCGCCGTTTTGCAAGGCTGAATATTCCGTTTTACTCCTTTCTCTCAGCCCCCTCTCTTCCTCTGTACTCGCCTGGTAGTGTATTAATGCTGCTATTTCTTAAATGGCGTAATTTTTACTTATGGTAGGGTTGCAGGTGTCTGACATTTGGTGTGTCCAAAGAGGGTTACAACATCCCAAGTGGCACAGGTCAAAAAGATGAAGATTTTGGATATTTTTGCTCTGGGGGAGCAGGTGCCCCGAATTGAGAAAGGCTTCCGTCGCCTGTCATCTTGAGCAGATGTTGCATTTATTTTCAACTTTTTGTCCGGAACTGCCCAGGACTCTTTTGTTAAGAAACGCTACGTTTTGTCTGACTGATAGCCACATTTTAACCGCGATCGAATTGATTTGTGCCTTTTTTTTACGGGTTAGGGTTTAATTGCCATGGATCTCAAAAATGGAAAAAGGAAATATATCTCATTTTTCGGACAGTGTTAAGTAGATCAGCAAGCTTAATTCACTCATATGTATCGAAATCACAATTTGTAAGGATGTTTTATTTTAGTAATATGCAATTTTGCATTGTAAAAATTACAGTTGAATTTCAAAATGTTATCCTCGAAGCAAGGGCGTATCCAAATTTGTTTCTACATCTTTTGTCATATTTACTTTTATTGTTTATTTGTTCTTGTTTTTTCCTATCATGTCTTGTTAATTTTTATTTTTCCTATTATTTCGTATTAGGAGAGAGTTGGAAAATATATCGGCACTTTCCCACCATGTGGACACCTCTAAAAAGTCATTCGTCTCGGTCTATTTCGTGACTGGTTTCCTTGCAGGTGTCCACATAATGAAAAAGTACCAATATACCTTTTCAAATAAAAAACTACTAAAATATTGTTACGATTATCAATTTTGGCCCAACTTTCGGTCTTCATAACTTTTAAGGAAAGATATCACAGTTAAGGAACTATACTGATCCTTTATCTACTTTAGTAAGCTTATTTATTTAAACATTTGGCTAAAGAATTTTATGCAAAAGAACGGGTTTTTAGTTACCCGTGCTGAGGTTCTATAGTTTGGCTCCTTCAAATTTCTAAGAGAAATATGCAAGTATCATGCAAAAGGACCTCAAAATTACAAAAAAAATGTTATGATAATTAATATTGGCCGGACCTCCGGTCTCCATTTGAAGAAAAGATAGTACAAATTGTCAAAATCATCGGGGGGGGGGGGGCAAAGGTGGAGCCAATTTTACCAAATCAAGTGAAAATAACAGCGAATAACGGAAAAATGACCCATGTAGTACCATAAAGGCAGAGATATACTAAAGAAAATTCAACCCTTTGTTGGCCTCAGGTGGCTTGGTGCTACGGTGAGTTGTTAGCAGTCGTAGTAGTATCTTAGTTTGGACAAGATTCGGAAGAAACAAAATTTTAGCTGGGGGAGTAGGGTCGGGGAAGGGGGCAAACTGGTGTCGAGGTGCATCCCCCCTACTGCCCCATAGCAAATTATGTCTTTGTGTTACATACCGTTTTTTAGTTAGCGTAGCCGTATTGAGGCTATACAGTTTCTTTCATATAAAATTTCTGGTGAAATGTGGAATGGCGCTATCCAGTAGTCTGTTTCTGCTCACCCATAACGTTAGCTTTCCATTCTTAGCAATCCTTTTGTCAAAGGCTCGGATTGATGTGCTTCCTGAACATCGCCACGCTATCTTATCAATTTAAAACTTGACAGCAAATAGCTACGAATCTGTTTATATGTTCGGATGTCTATCTAAAGATTCTTGGTCAAAACTAACTTAGCTTAATTGCGGCCCTTAGAGGGGAAGTATCATAGAAATAGATGTTATAAATAGCTGTATTCCTTACCCTAGTAGACGTGGGTGTTAAGATTTTCTTTGCCGCAGAATTATCTGATGCCACTATAAGAGTACGTGTAGGTATGAGAGTAATTTTTGTAATTTATTATCAAGTATAGGCTTGAGTTTGAAATTTAGTAAAAATGAACAGTCCCGTGCCTAAACCTGATAATTCAGCTTGCTATTAACCGGAGAAATAACATTTTAAGCTTTTCGTGTATATTGAAGATGGGAGTAGTGATTAAATGACGATGGTGGCAACAATTGTAAGGGAAATTAAGCATTCGATTGCCAATTGTAACTCGAACTGGTGTGGGGGGGGGCAACTTGGTACTTGAGCATTGTAAACTACACACGAAAGAAGTCAAGTTTGGTTAATGCTAATGAAATAAAACAAAATAGGATGAAAATATAATAGTTTAGAAACAAATTTGGGCTATATATTTGCATATTAGGGGGGGGGGGAGGTGGGGGGTAAAGCATAGCATATATTAAATACGTAACCTAACCTAAGCTAGGTACCTTCCCCCCCCCTCTTAACCCCAAAAAACAACAGTTTAAATATTGTAAACGCAATAAGAAATCACGCTTTGCGATCCATTTATCCATTGCAAATACCCGTTTGACTGCTTTCCTGTATTATTTCCTTGTGAAGTCTATAGCGCTGTGTAGGATATAATGCACCAGTACCGGTAACTTTTTCGATGCTCTAGCCTCAAAGGCCCATTGCCCCCACACTCCAGTTGGCCGAGCTTCACAAAACAGGCCCCCATCCCAAGCCAGGGCTTGGGTCTTCGCAACACCAGGATTTGAACCTGCATATCCAAGGGAATAGGATTGCAAGTCCACTGTGCTCTTAACTCGGCTAGAGTGGCTCATTTCGTTGCCAATGCAATGGTGGCATTACGTAAATTAGAATTCCTATTTCTTTCCTATTTTTTGTTTAAGATCTAGCCATATTTTTTTGCCAGAAACTGACGAGTCCCAACAAAATTTTCAAAAATAAAGTTAAAACTTGATTTTTAATGCGTGTTAAATATACTGAAACATGGTTCATGGAAGACCTGGTAAAATATAAAAGGCTGTGACCTTTATTTGGTAAATTTATTAAGTGGACTTCCCGACTTCTTTTCTTGCCTTCCCAGTGGATCAAAATAAACCTATTTACATACAATGCACCTACGTATAGAGAAGGCCATTGGGCCCGTGCCTTCCTCTGGAATTTTGGAATTTCCCCTGTATAAGACTTGCTCTGTGGTACCGAAGTGGTTTGTTGTTCTGCTTGGTAATACAGGGCCCAGGGATTACTCCCTACTGACACAAGGTTTGCAACCTGTCCCTGTAAAAAAGACCGAGCACCTAATACGTTGATTCGAGACACTATGTATCATCAGTGGCTCTGGAGTTATCCTAAAAAGTTTCGAACTATTGTTGGAAATTCCCAAATTTGTTCTTGCAATAAACTTCTACTGTTAAAATGAACCTAAATGAATAAATGATACTTACAATTCTTGAATCAGCATTAACCCACAAATTTCAAACAGTTCGTGGTAACGAACTGTAAGTAAGGAGCGACCCGGCTTAATGGTAACCGAAACTCTAAAAAACGGAATTTTGATATCAATATACATCAGGAGAATCAGATTTTTGTGCTGATTTCAAATATATAAGTTTCAACAAGTTTAGACTTCCCATAAAAAGTTACGCGCCTGAGAAAATTTGCCTTATTTTCGAAAAAGTGGGAAACAACCCCTAAACGTCATAGAACTTTAATGAAAATCACACCATTAGATTCAGCGTATCAGAGAACCCTTCTATAGAATTTTTAAGCTCGTATCTGCAAAAATGTGTAATTTTGCTATTTTTGCCAGAAGACAGATCACGGATTCGTGTTTTGTTTGTTTTTTTTTCAGGGGTGATCGGATCGATTCATTAGTCCTAGAATATCGTGAGAGGGCTCATTCGACCGGAAATTAAAAGTTCTAGTGCATTTTTTATACAAAACCAAAAAAATTGGAGGGCAACTTAGCACCCTCCCACGCTCATTTTTTTCTCGAAGTTACCCAATCAAAATTTTGAGTTAGCCATTTTGTTCAGCATAGTCGAAAATCTAATTAATATGTCTTTGAGGATGACTTAATCCCCCACAGTTCCCAGGGGAAGGGCTGCAAGTTATAAGCTTTGCCCATTGTTTACATATAGTATTGGTTATTGGGAAGTATACAGGCGTTTCCAGGAGGAATTTTTTTCTAGTGGGGGGTCGGGGTCGGAGTAGTGGTTACAGGGGAGGATATTTCCATGGAAGATATTAGATTGGGGAAGGGTTATTGCCATGAAGGGGGTGCCAGATTTCCCAGCATTATTTAAAAAACGATCAGAAATATAAAAAAAAACAATTTTTTTTCAACTGAAAGTAAGGAGCAACAGTTAAAAAGAAAACAAACAGAAACTATTACGTATCTGAGGGGAGTTACACCCTAGTCAATGCCTCGCTCTTTAATCTGACTCTTTTTTAGTACTTTCAAAAGAGCTAACTATTCTAATTAAGCCAATTTTTTTTAATTATTCATGTACGGTGAGCAAAGATCAAACTTGAATTAATACAAAAACGTCTCGAAACAAAATAAAAAAAACAAGTTTTTTTTAACTGAAAGTAATGAATAAAATTATAATTGAAAACGAACAGAAATTATTCTGTGTATGAGAGGGGTTTTCCCCTCTCCAACGCCTCGATCTTTACGCTAAAGTTTTTTTTATTGTTTTAAAAAATAAAGTTGTAAGACAGAGTTGGCTGTGTTGGCCGATGACTTGGTATTGTAATGTGTTGCTAGAAGCATAAGTACTGCTTGAATATATCAAACAGCACGTGGTTACGAACTGCTAGTAAGGAACGACCCGGGTCAATAGTAATCGAAACTCTAAAAAACAGAATTTTGATACCAATAGATACATCAGAAGAATCAAATTTTTATGCTGATTTCAAATATATAAGTTTCATCAAGTTTAGGCTTACCCATCAAAAGTTACGCGCATGAGAAAATATGCTCTATTTTCGAAAAAAAGGGAAACATAAGTCATAGAACTTTAATGAAAATCCCACCATCGGATTCAGCGTATCAGAAACCCTACTATAGAAGTTTCAAGCTCCTATCTGCAAAATGTGGAATTTTATATTTTTTTTGCCAGAAGAAAGATCACGGGTGTGTGTTTCTTTATTTTTTTTTTCCAGGGGTGATCGTATCGACCCAGTATTCTTAGAATATGGCAAGAGGGCTCATTTGAATGGAACTCAAAAGTTCTAGTGCCCTTTTAAGTGACCAAAAAATGGAGGGCAACTAGTCCCACTCCCACGCTTATTTTTTCCCCAGTGTCACTCAAAATTTTGAGATAGCCGTTTTGTTCAGCATGGTCGAAAAATACAATAACTATGTCTTTGAGGATGACATAATCCCCCACAGTCCCCGGGGGAAGGTCTGCAAGTTGTGAACTTTGCCCAATGTTGACATATAGTATTGGCTATTCAGAAGTATACAGAAGTTTTCAGGGGGAAGGGGCATTGCTGTGAAGGGGGTGCCAGATTTCCCAGCATTATTTAAAAAAACTATCAGAAATTAAATTAAGAAAAAAGTTTTTAACTGAAAGTAAGGAGCAACATGAAAACTTAAAACGGAAAGAAATTATTACGTATATGATTGGGTTCGCCTTCTAGTCATTACTGCGCTCTTTACGCTAATGTTTTTTCTGTACTTTCATCAGAGCTATTTATTCTAATTAACGGCCTTTGTGATTAAGAGGTCATTCTTAAAGAATTGGAACAAAATTTGAACTTTAGCGTAAAGAGCGAGGTATTAACTAGGGGGCGAACCCCCTAATGTACGTAATAAAAAAATACGAACATAAAAGTTCGTTACGTAAGTTAATTCGTAAGATATGTCAGATCAACATTTCGAGAAAGCCATTTAGCCAAAAAAAGTAAAATCAATCTGCAAATTGCGTTTTAATTATTCTTGTACAGTGAGCCAAAATCAAAGCTGCATTGATTCAAAAATGTTCAGAAATTGAATTTTAAAAAACAGTTTTTTTTTTAACTGAAAGCAAGGAGCGACATTAAAACTTAAAACGAACAGAAACTATTCCGTATATGAAAGGGACTATTGCCTCCTTAACCCCATCGCTCTTTACGCTAAAGTTTGACTCTGTCTCACCATTTTTTTTTTAAACAATAAAAATATTTAGCGTAAAGAGCGAGGCGTCAAGGAGGGGACAGTGCCTTTCATATACGGAATAATTTCTATTCGTTTTAAGTTTTAATGTCGCTCCTTACTTTCAGTTAAAAAAACTTGTTTTTTTTTCTTAAATTTTGTTCAAGGAACACAACTAAGGACATGGAGGAACATGGTACTAAATGGGAAAGCAAAACTAAAAAGGTATTAAAGGGGAAAATACCTACGTTGTCTGCAAAGTGTATAAATGTTTGGAGGTTTTGAGAGTTCAGTGGGCGAGAACAGGCATTAAGACTGATGTTACGAAGAATAAGTCGCTTAAATTGGGAATAAATGCGGGAAAGTGGTGATGATAGCTACTGATAGAATTGTTAGAACGGATACCTTCACATACTTAAGTGTGCTCAGTATAAAGGATGTAAATAGTAAGGATTTTAAGATTTAAAAAGGAGAATTACCAAGGCACAGGGCATTTTTTTTTTCGCTGAAGATTAAGATCTTATAGGCGACGATAACGACAGTTGTTGAGCTTGGCTCTGGAACATGGGTGCTTCGAAAAGTTGAGGAAGCTTTGATAGGAAGCCAGGCAAATTTAGGAATCGGGGACCCGGAACCCCCTCCCTATATACGCTGACATTTGTAAAGGATGGGAAGAGGCTGTAAGAAAAGATTTAAGCAAAGTAGGAACTGTAAGGGAAGGACCAAAGAGTGAAACCTTGAACTAGGTGGGATGGACGAGGAGTATCCTTGGTGCTTTGGTGAGTTGTTAGTAGTAGCAGCAGTAGTATCTTAGGCCGCCACAGTCTCTATCCGCGGCTTTTTATGAATGAATGCTAAAGTTCAATTTATTCTACTTCCTCCCTCCTTCCCCCTGAAAAATGTTGATAGCAAGAATGCTCTTAAACAATTCAGTTTATTGATGTCTTAAAACAGAGTCAAAATATACTTCCGTCAGGGGGGGGGGGGGGCTATCCGGGTATTAACTCCCCTGAAAGTCGTCATATGCTCCCATTATTTCTTTTCAGTGTATTGTGTTTTGTTGCTGTTTTAACTAGGATTTTCTCCCTTAAAAAAAAAAAATGTAATGCGCGCATAATATGTTCGACTGTTGACGATCTCTTCCAGATATTGACAGCTTCACTTTAAACATTATTGAGATTTTTTTTCCTTTTTTAATGCAAATTATGCTAAATCGGAGCAATGCTTTCCTAGTTAATCTGGAGACATTCATTTGGTAACAGGTAACATTCATTTCGGAGGAATTAACACCCTTTTTGGAATTTTCCTCTTAAAATATGTAATTAAATAGTGTATTTATTCCAATATACCATGTATCTTGCATTTTACTGTTCATTTTAATTATCATCCTTATTTTTGTATGATGCACAAATCGAGTCACACTTGAGCAAAACCAGATTCATGGTTGTACTGCTACAGCTAAGATACAGGTCTTTCTCTCCATTGTCTAATAATACGTTAATAAAACAACTCAAGGGGGATCGTATTCGTTAATATAGGTATACACTATTTCATCGAACCTGGTGCTTACGGCTCCAATCTTAGCTCCTTTGAACCAATATTAAGTTTTACATATTTGCCTCTGATTCCAACTCCGAACCATTATGCATCTGGTATATATGGTGGACCTAGTGTATAACCCCTTGTCATATCCATTAATAGTCCAGGTGTACGAGATTTTTTGCATTCGTATACATATAAGATTGAATGCTATGACGAAGCAAAAAAAAACTAAGCAATAAACAGTAGCTCCAGATTTGACAGGGGTTGCTAATTATTCCATATACTCTACGTTTTTGCTAATCTGTCTAGGAAATATCCTCGCTAAATATACCCGTTAAACAAACATCAACGGTTAATATAATTGATTATATCTTCGTAAGGGTTTAAATGGATGAACTGTATTGTCATTGTATATTCTGGGTCCTGGTTTTCATTTTTTCTCCGTTTTTAAAGGTGGAGTAGTGTTGTTCAAGCATAAATATAATAGTCTGTACTCTCAAGTTTAACCTTTAGCGGGACACAACTCTATCATTAGGCAAATCACATTAAAATCTGCGCTTTGGGACCAGAGCCGTTCCTAGGAGGGAGGGGCAGCTTGGGCAGTTCCCTCGGGCACCGTGTCTTGAGGGACACCGTGACTTGAGGATTGCCCACTTCCAGCTTTTTTTTATTCGGCTTTTTTTGCTTATATTTGAGTCGGGTGGAGGCGCTGTAATTAATTTTGCCCCGGGCACCACTACCCTAGGAACGGCTCTGTGGGGGACGTAACTAAGGCGTTGAGCACTTAATATCGCTCATGTACGCGACTTTTCATCTTCGGCTTGACCTCACTTTGCCTCTGAGTATTTGTTAGATCTACCTCAACATCCTGGCCATTGCATACACGTAGCCAGATGAAGGGTTTTGGGAGCCGGGGTCTCTTTTATATTGTTAATTAAATACAGAAAATAAGTTTTTTCAACTGAAAGTAAGGAACAATTTTAAAACTTAAAACGATCCGAAAAAATTACATATATAGGGGGATTGCCCCCTCCCCGTCAACCCCCATATACGTAATAATTTCTGTTCTTTTTAAGTTTCAGCTTCATGTTGCTCCTTACTTTCAGTTGAAAAAACTTGTTTTTTTATTTAATTTCCGATCTTTTTTTTTAAGAATGCTAGGAAATCCGGCTCTCCATCCATGGAAAAAATTTTTCCACGTTACCCCAATCGCCTCCACCAGAAAAAATCCCACCTGAAAACGTATGTATGTTTAACAATAACCAATGCTAACTTGCAGCCCCTCCCCCGGGAATTGTGGGGGGTTAAGTCATCCTCCATATAGTTATTAGGTTTTTCACTGTTTTGAAAAAATGGCTATCTCAAAATTTTGATGCGGTGACTTTGGGGAAAAAATGAGCGTGTTAGTGGGGTAGCTGCCCTCTAATGGTTTTGGTCGCATATAAAGGGCACTAGATATTTTGATTTCCAATCAAATTAGCCGTCTTCCTATCTTCTACTATCACTGATTCGATATGATCACCTCTGGGAAAAAAAAACAACAACAAATAAACACGCATCCGTGATCTTTCTTCTAACAAAACAAATACAAAATTCCACATTTTTGCAGATAGGAGCTTGAAACATCTACAGCACGGTTCTCTGGCATGCTGAATCGGATGGTTTAATTTTCATAAAGATCCCTTCATTTTTTGGGGAGTCTCCCCCCTGTTTCAAAATTGGGCAAATTTTCTCAGGCTTGTAACTTTTCATGGATACCATTAAATTTGATGAATTTCACATATTTTGAATAAGCATCAAAATTCAATTCTTTTGATGTATCTATTGTTATCAAGACTGTTTCTTAGAGTTTTGGTTACTATTGAGCTAAATCACTCCTTACTTACAGTTCGTTACCATGAACTGTTTGACTGTTACGGAAACTTATGTTGACTTTAAGCATGTGCTTCTTGGCCATACTACTATTATTGCTAAAAACAACTCGTTGCAGAGCCAAGCCGCCCGAGACCAACACAGTTGTGCCCACTAGTGCTCCTCCCCAGTTTTTCAAAGCTTCACCCTTTACCCTCTCCTATGGTTCTATCTTATGACTCTTCCCATCCCACGGGAAGACAACGTGCTTATCGTTTTGTCGTAGATGGCCTATTAAAAAATAGTCTTTGGCCATATATAATTCTTTATACGTGAAATGTGGTCGAGCCATCTTAACTTTTTTTTCATTATGAGCTCTAGAATGTGGGATTGAATCACATTTTCCTTACAGTTTCTTGCTTGACGGAGGGTAAGTCAAACAAGTACCTAGAATTAATTATCCTTATGCAGTCTCATGAAAACATTTAACATATCTTCCTCAACAGTACAAAGCGCCCTCGTTTCAGAGCTATATTACCTTCACTTCAGTCATAATCGTGGCTTTCTCGAGCACATATCTTCCCAATATTTTTTAGAACCTTTCGTTAGTTGAACCCTGCTCCTCGAAATCAGTTGGGTCCTTTCCAAAATTCAATCCTTGCTACCTCCTTTTGTAACCCAATTTGTCAAAAATGTATATTAGCTTACATTTCTTCTTTAAGGGTTTATGATAATCCGTCGTCTTTAAGAGGGTCGTGATCAATTAAACTAAGTGATATTTGACAAAGAATAAAACAATCAAAACTGTCATGAATTTTTAGTCTGCCAAGTGCTCCGAGACACTAAACAGAACGTGCGTGTGGCGTATTTATATGGGATCAAGCTTTCCTTTTTTTGCAATCAAAAACATCTCTAGGCCTGTCATTTCTGCAAATAAACTTTGTTGCTTTCCAAAATGACTTTCGACTTTATAATGAACGATATTTCGTTTTTTTAATATCTTTTATCTCACTCGTGAATATCTTTTGGCACAATTGTTGTAAATGTATCTAATGGGGCTAAAGTCCCCCCTGTCCTGATGGACTATTTCCTTGCAGTATAAGTATACTTTTTTTAGATTTCCTTGAGGAATCATAGAATCCATGGGAGCCCCTCTCCCCCATTTACGTCAAATAAGCCCGTACATGTCGCTACTGACGATTAGGGATTTTTTTTATAATCGAAACTTCTCCGGGCCTATCATTTCTACAAAATAAACTTGATTGTTTGGCCAAATATCCTCCGACCTTGAACGGCACTTCGAGTTTTGAATATATTTTATCTCACTTATGGATATTGACTTACGAGTATGTCAAGCACTTCGTTGGCAGAACCATCTGAAATATCTAGCGGGGTCTTTAACGTCTCTAACTAAATTATATGTAATGTCCTTTTTTCTTGGTTTCCTAGAAAAGGCATAGGGTTATTTGGGTTTCTCCTCCCTTAGTTACACCAAATAATCCCGTAAACGTTATTACGTGAGCTTGTATCCTCTAACATACATTTCAACAATTTAACAAATCCCTACCGAGAGGTTACTAATATATAGGAGATGAAAAAAGAAATAGATGGAGTCCAAGTTTGAAAGGAGGGAAAGGAGCGAGTTCATAGGCTATTGCTTGAAACTCATAGGCTATAACATAGGCTATTGCTCAATATAGGATCTGGAGTTCCAGTTGCCAGCATTGCCGGTTTCATTCATGGAATCCGGACCATAATTTTCCCAGGGTTTACACCTATCCTGTTTACTTTTAAGTTGTTTAGTTGGCTGTTACTTCCACGAAAAGCGCCCCTCTTTAATAGCACCTGCAACCCTGCTCATAGTCAGGGTTATAATTAAGCGAACTCATGAAACGTCTACCCCGAGACCACTACCCCGAAGCCTGGAATTAGTTTTTTCATTCCGCTTACGAAAGTTTTTTCATTACACTTCCTGATTCCAAAAATTTGTGCCTCTGCCTTATTCTTTATCTGGCCTTAAGTGGCTTAGGGCTGCAGTAAGATGTTAGTAGTAGTAGTTGTAGTAGCAAATTGGTTGCGGGACCAAAAACAATCGATTTTGAAAAAAGAGTCCCTTTACACACCAACATTCGAACCCATATCCTTACGATTGACAGCCAATATCTTAACCAACTAGACTAGAACTAATTATAGCTACAGCTGGAGAATTAAAACAATATATAATTCGTTATGGACGGCCTGCTTTCCATAATTCTCTATTGTAGTTTCCATAATTTTGTTACTAAAGTGTTACATTTTCATCATAATTTGGAATATATTGTTCTCTCTTTGAAAATATATAAATTCTCTCTCTTTGTTTTCTAATCCTTATTGAGTTCTTGTTGAATTATGCCTTTTACAAAGTCAAAACGTTTCTACAAGTGCATCCAGTTGATAATAAACATAAGGGGTAATAAGTAATAAGGGGTCGAAATATGCTTTTTGAATCAGAGTCAGAGATTCATGATTTTTTAGCGAGTTTGAGCTGAATTCTGACATATTTTCGAAACTGAGGAATCGGTGTCAGTTGACTGCGCGAAAATCGCAGTTTGAATATGAAGTCATATCCTAAGAATGTTTAGGAATTGGGCTCTTTGTTTTTAACGAAATCAGAACTGAAACTTTTTCTATGAATTTGAGCTGGAAATCTGAATTTTCTTTCAAAAATAAGCAGTCGGAGCAAGGGCGTATCCAGGACTTTTTGGACGGTAGGGGCTTGCAAAAAAAAAATCTTTACGAAATGTGTAAAAAAAATTGGTTTATAGGTTGGACGAAATTTCGGGAGGGGGGTTCAACCCAGTACCCTCTCTTGGATACGGCCTTGAGTCGGAATCGTGGTCAACTCCGGAGAAATTGTAGTCGGAATTAGCCCGAATTACTGAGGAATAACAAGTTCTAAGGAAACGGCTGGCGAATTTTTAAAGAATCTGAGCTGAACCCTGATTATTTTTTTTTCAAAAATAAGGAATCGAGGTCATATTCGACCCCAAAGGAATTGGGGTCGGTGTGTTCATGGTTTTCCAAGGAATAAGTAGTTTTTAGGAATCGGAACTCTGGTTCCTCTTGAGTTCAGAGGATTCGGTATCAGTATTTTGTGAAGATAAATCTTTGTTTTTTGGGATATCCAATTGCGTTCAAATGGCGAAGAGAGCCGATAGACTATTTCAATTTTTCTTACTCTATGCCTATCTACCTTAGTTTTGCCCTAGGATGGATGATGTCTATCCATCGACAAGTGAAATAAATTATGCGTATACAATTCTGAAAAAGTTATGCCAGCCTTGCCTCTCGCAGAGACCATCTGTCCTAGCTTTACTCTGTTTAGCCATTGCTTTCCAGTTTTTATTCACTTCCACCAAGTTGATTTTAATTCAAAATCAGAATTAATGAACGTTTTGAAGTTGAGAGTTTTGAAGCATAATTTTTCAACAAACGTTTTTCAAATCTATCCAGAACCCCGTTACGCACTGCCTTTTTTGGCTTTTACAGCCGTTTTAAATAAGTGCACTCAGACATCATATAAAATGCTAATGCTTTTTCCAAGCTCTTTTCTAAATTACTGGTCGAACCCTCAGTCCTAAGCAAAATGTATATTACTAAAAGTAAAATGCTCAATGGGTACTAATTAAGTCTGAGCCATTTTGTGGTTGAATTTATAATGCTACATGGAGTCAATAAAACTTACATTGGGCGTATTTAGACATTGTAAACTGATTTTAAGTAGTTCTTTTTAACCATGGCTAACACCTTTTCTTGGGGGACTTTTTGTTATTTCTGTATTATACAACTGTAGAATTGGAGGCTATTAGATTTTATTATGTGTCAAAAAATCAGTAAGCCGGAAATTACTCGACACAGTAGCCCTCTCCCTTGTCCTTTTAGACAAGTTTATAGCAATACAAGATATACTGATAGGTCAGGATAAAATATAAGTTTATTGCCCACTTGTAGAACCTTGACTACGAAATTGTATGTCAGACAGTTCGTGGTAACGAACTGTAAGTAAGGAGCGACTCGGCTCAATGGTAACCGAAACTCTAGAAAACGGGATTTTGATACCAACAGATACATAAAAAAAACAGATTTTAATGTTGATTTCAAATATATAAGTTTCATCAAGTTTAGTTCCTACCCATCAAAAGTTACGCGCCTGAAAAATTTGGCTGATTTTCGAAAAAAGGGGGAAAGACCCCCTAAAAATTATAGAACCTTAATGAAAATCACACCATCATATTCAGCGTATCAGAGAACCCTACTGTTCAGGTTTCAAGCTCCTATCTACATAAATGTGGAATTTTGTTTATTTTGCCAGAAGAAAGATCACAGATGCGTGTTTATTTATTTTTTTTTTCCAGGGGTGATCGTATCGACCCATTGGTCCTAGAATATTGTGAGAGGGGTCATTGGAACGGAAATAAAAATTTCTCTTGCCCTTTTTAACTGATCAAAAAAATGGAGGGCAACTAGGCCCCGTCCCACGCTCATTTTTTCCCCAAAGTCAGCTGATCAAAATTTTGAAATAGCCATTTTTTTTCAGCATGATCGAAAATATGATAAATATGTCTTTTAGGATGACTTAATCCCCCGAAATCCCCGGGGGGAGGGCTGAAAGTTATGAACTTTACCCTATGTAAACATATAGTATTGGTTATTGGGAAGCTTACAGACGTTTTCAAGGGGATTTTTGCTGGTAGAGGGGGGGCAGGGGTTACGTAGGAGGATCTTTCCATGGAGGAAGTTTTCATCGGGGAAGGGACATTGCTGTAAAGGGGGCGCCGGATTTCCCGGCATTATTTAAAAAAAGATCAGAAATTAAATTAAAAAAATACCAGTTTTTCAACTGAAAGTAAGGAGTAACATCAAAACTTAAAGCGAACAGAAATTAGTACGTATATGATTGGGCTCGCCCACTAGTCAATACCTCGCTCTTTAGGCTAAATATTTTTAGTACTTTCATAAGAGCTATTTATTATATTTAACGGCATTTGTGATTAAGGGTCATTTTTAAAGAATTGGAACAAAATTCGAACTTTAGCTTAAAGAGCAAGGTATTGACTAGGGGCCAAACCCCCTAATATAGGTATTAAAAATATATGAATAAAGAAGTTCTTTACGTAAGTTAATTCGTAAGTTGCGTATATTTATTACTAATAAAAACGTTCGTAAATAAAATTAAACAAGTTTCGAGAAAGCCATTTAACCAAATAAAAGTAAAATTAATATGCAATTTTTTTTATTATTCATGTACGGTGAGTCAAAATCAAAAGCTGCATCAATTCAAAAACGTTCAAAAATTAAATAAAAAAAATAAGTTTTTTTAACTGAAAGTAAGGAACGACTTTAAAACTTAAAACGAACAAAAATTGTTCTGTATATGAAAGGGCCTGTCCCCTCCGAAACGCCTCACTCTTTACGCTAAAGTTTTACTTTATAAAAACTCTATTTTTTTTTAAAAATAAAAAAAATTTTCGTAAAGAGCGAGGCGTTGGGGAGGGGACTGCCCCTTTCATATACGGAATAATTTCTTTTCGTTTTAAGTTTTAACTTCGTTCCTTACTTTCAGTTAAAAAAAACTTTTTTTTAAATTTAATTCTATTTTAAGGTACAGGGCAAAGAAGGTAATAGCCTGTGTGTAATATCAGATTATCAAGATTTTGAATGCCCTTTTTATAATTTTACTCTGCATATGGTATACAGTTATTAAAATATAGTGTATCCATTTCAATAACCTATAAGTTTATCAAATAAAAGATTATCAAAATTTTGAATATCCATTTTATAAGTTTATTCTTTACATATGAAATACGGTTATCAAAATATCGCATATCCATTTTAATATCCATCAAACTCTCATATATCAATTTTGTAAGTTTATTATAAACATATGATGTGTGGTTATTAAATTCTTGTCAGTCCATTTTTCCAAGTTTAACGTTTCTATACGATGATCAAAATCTCGTATATGCATTTAAAGGTACACAGTACATAACGTAAAGATTTGACGGCAGGGGGATTCAACATTTCTTATGGGAGACTTGGACTCTAAAGCAGTTCTTAACTCCTTGATTGAAGCACTCCAATTGTTTTAAGAAATAACTCTTTCACGTACCCTTTTCTGTGTAGTTTCAATATAATCTCTACTGTTTCTTATTTTAGTGCTAAAATAGCTTTCATATAAGCTATGTACCCAGAGACAGGATTAATCACATTGGGGCATACCGGGAATTCTCTCCTCCCTTTAAAAAAAAGAAGAAAAAACTTAGGCTGAAATTCATATTTTATGCGAATTCTAGAAAAAAAACTTCCTGAGAAAACGCTTTCCAAACTCCCTCCCCCCTCTCCTTCAACAAACATTTGCAGGCGTCAGTACTAGTGTTTAGCTGTTTGTCTCAAAATCTGTTCGGACACATGCAGGCTTATATTCGAATGAAGAACAAATGAGATAAATCCCCAGCAATTAAAAAAGAGAGGAAAATACAAATATTTTCATCAAGACCTTCACTCAACCGTCCTTAATGCAGGGATAAGATTAAATGGTCAATTTTGAACGCTCAATCTTTGGCGACCAAGTAGCGAATCTATTGGAGAAGCCTATTACTTTTCTAGTGATGCACGACGGTAGTATAATTTACATCGTATCCATCTTTGTTATTTGTCAGGTTTTGCGGGTTGAATATTGGGTACAAGACTGGTGGTGAGGATCTTGAGCAAATATTTAACATATTTGGAATTAGACATTGTCTAACCCCTAGTGCGTTGGGACGAAGTTTGCCACACGACTTTATGTCAATAGGGAATACGACAAAATTATTTGCAAAACAAAAAGTTCTTTTAGAATTTTTTGTACCTGGGAGCATGAAAGCAGTGGTGAAGCTAAAGGGTTAATTTGTGGCTTCAAAACCCCCCTCGAAATGTAAGGATGTAAATTGTAAATGTATAAAAGCTATAAAATGGTATTAAAGGTAACTAGCTAATAATCAGAAAAAGACGCAGAACTTCATCAAGTTCCGATGTTTTTCGAAAGTGGTTTCTTTTAAAGCAAACAGAGATGACACCACGCGAGGTAGTAAGGCGGGGGCAACCCCCCTCATATACGAAATAATTTCCGTTCGTTTTAAATTTTAATGTTGCCCCTTACTTTCAGCTGAAAAAAACATATTGTAATTTTATTTAGTCAAATATAAAAGGCAAACGCAAAATAGGAGAGACAAACAGGAAATATAATGCTTCAATTTTGTTTTAAAAACTTGCCCAAGGATCTATGTTCACTTTTTTAAAATGACAATTAAAAGTAAAAATTATCTCTTTTTTTATTTCCAGGAAGTGGTGGGTACCTTCCTTCTTCTGGGGCCAGTAAAATATTTGTTCTATGGGGGGGACTAGGTGTCCCATAAACAGGGGCGGATCCGGGGGATAGTTTTACGGGCATATACCCCCAGGAGGTACAACATAGCACTAATTATGGAGATGGGGAGGGTGGCAAGAATACCATTGAGGAGCCCAAGTTTTTTGGTTCCCCTCTCCCCCGACAGTAGTTCTATATCCCTACCTGCCTATAAATGTTGTAAAAGTAGTACATTTGATAATTTTTTTTTCTTTCATTTTATTTCCTATGCCCACATGCCTAGGTTGGAATTTGGCCCTACCTCCTGCTACGGGGATTTGAAAAATAGTAAAAACTAGTTCAAACATGAAGTAACTTACAATTAATTTGACGTTATTTGGTTTATAGTATTTTGAAATGTTTCCTATTTTAAGTTATTTAATCTTTTCATTTTTAGTGGGTTTTTTTTTCGCTGGGGAAACGGATGTTTGATATATTTAGCAAAATATCTGTTAAGAATTTATTCAAGCCATTGTTTTTTATAAGCTCCTAATTTTCGCATACCTTCACGTTTTCCTATAATTTTAAGGCAGTTTTGTTTTTGTCAAAAATCAAATTCAGAATTGTCATTATCTTATGCTTTGTATCCACCATATTTGAAAATTTGGCCAAAAAACATTGATAATCCGTTTTAATTATAGTCAGAACTATTGTTTATAAATAATAACAACTCGTGGATAGTAAAAACCCGTGTATATCTCTTTTTTTAATCATAGCTGAAACCTGTGAGTTACATTACTCGACCAGTTGAAAATGGATAATTTGTTCCCTTGTTCATAGGTTTTACTCAAAGCAGCAGGATTGATTAAAATTCGCTATTTTATTAATTTCATCCTGATTCAAGGGAAATCCAAAAGATACACTTGCGGGAATTTAAAAAAATTTAACCTGTCCCTCCCCTTTTTCAGTTCTGAAAGTGTGTCGAAATGTGCGCAATCCCGCAATATGCTGTCTTATGCAGTTTTCCATGACTGTATACCTTGTACCTCTGAGGCTGTATCCTTTAACTGTCCTTCTTGGGTATACAACAGCTGTGAGCCATATATGTGTTCAAACTCGAAAGACCTGACAAGTTCAATAATCAATCTTGTCAAGAAAAAGAACTTACTTATTAAATGCCAATTTGAAATCAGTTTAAAAAACTTCATAACCGTTGTACGGTTCTTGTTTAACAGGGCTTCAATTTCAATTAGAAACAGCTTATTCAAGTCCAATAAAACAGTTTTTGTCTTGTAAGATGCAACCAAAACGAAAACATTGTCTGGGACTAAATATGGTATTACCGTCAAAAAAGCAGATAGACTGTCGGTATAACACGGGCCTGATTTGCATATTCATAATGTGATCGTTGAGGCTTTAATAATGAGATTTTTCCATGTCGTTGTTGTCTGGCTCAGAGCAACTCTTAACGATCATTACTAAGACAATTAGGATTTACTATTTACAACCACTAAGACGGGCTGATTATTATGAACTGTAGACTTTAAGTGGATAATAATAGAAAATTGTTCATCTTTGTGAAATATGAATTTCTCTTTAAACAGATGCAAAATATCCCTTGTTTACCGCGAATCACTTAGCTACGCAGATGTTCATGAATGATTTTCAGCGGTGTAGTTGCGATACGAATCCAGGGCAATGGGGCCCTTGTTCCCCTGAAACCCCAAAATTATTTCTATGATTTCTTGTATCTCCCTGCTTATTTCTCGGTTCTTTTCGAAGTTTTGCTTGACCGAACGCCATCTCAACCCCCCCCCCCCTCTCGCCCCGAAAACAATTCTTGCGCATATTTCAGGTGTGGTAGCTAAAGGTCTCCATTTAGAACAGTTATATTTATCGAAATTACATAATTAAATTGTACAATTAGTTAAAATCAATAAACATTTTTCATCATAGGATATAATATGAATTTCTTCTTGACTATATTCTGGTTTAATCCCGATAAAACAAAATCTGGTTAAAATGGTGGTTTCACAAAATACCTATTGACACTAAGAATATTTCCAGCAAGATGACAGAGGAGAAAAGGTGTATAAGTTCTAACCCCACATAGGTTACAACATAATTATCAAAAAGGTAAAAATGAGGAACATTTTGAGAAAAAATGCATTTGAGAAATTTATTTTGAGAAAAAATAAATAGAAAAAATGCAGAGACCTCTGGTTATCTGTCTTCAGTGCAAGATAAGGCAAACAACAAATATCTAGAAATAGTGAAAAACAATAAATGTAAAAAACAGAAAAGAATTAATAAAACATAAAACCAACCTGAAATAAAATAGCTATGTTTATAAGCTATGTTATTACAATTTTGATAATTGGAAAGGTCACTTCTTTTTTTCTTCTTCTTTATTTAATTACTCACTTTGCCGTTCGATCAAAAATTTTTATTTGTCTTGATTCTCCTACTAATTTTGGGGCTACCCAGGGTAGCCATTAGACCCAATTTTGTATGTAATAGGTGGTTCTTTTAATTTTCGTTTTTATTTGATAACTGTCTTATTTCCTCGCTTCTGGCTCCTTTTATGTCCTTTAAATGAATATTTCTCGTCCAATATAAATCCCAGGCACCTCAAAGAAATTTGATACGGGCCAAAAACTAAAGAACGATTTTGAGGTGTATAAACGAACCCCAAGTGAACCCCAGAAAAGTAGGAACATGGGACTCAGGACCCGGCCCCTGTTCCAAAATTCTAAATTATTTCCTAATTTCTGGGTTCTTCTTATTTAATTTATTCAATAAATTTTGTTTTTCGGACCCTCGCTGAAAGAAAAATTCCTATGTATGTACCTGAACGCTTGGATTGATTTAAATTAAGAAAATTATTCATATTTCGATTTAATCCAATATTTAGGATATAATTCAGATTTTTTTTTTTATTTTGTTTTTTTTTTTTTAATTTATTTTTTTATTCAAACGTGTGTCCCAGCAAAAAAAAAAAAAAAACAAAGCACCATCAGCAAACATAATTCTGCGAAGAGGTCAAAAAGAGAGGAAGTCAAATAAAATTGATAAAAGCAAAATTGGGTCTAATGGCTACCCTGAGTAGCCCCAAAATTAGCAGGAGAATCAAGAAAAATAAAAATTTTTGACCGAACGGCAAAATGAGTAATTAGATAAACAAGAAGAAAAAAAGAAGTGACCTTTTCTAATTATCAAAATTTAATAACGTAGCTTTCATAACCGATTGAGCCGAACACTTGCCTTAAAAAATACAAATTAAAAAAAAAATAAAAAATAATAAAAAAAATATCGTAAGCTGGAATTTGTTTCAGGGGAGGGAATTTGGGTAAGTGCAGAAAAGGTAAATTTTCAAGGTGTTACAGAGGAATTTGCAAAAAAAAGAACTGTTTAGGGGGAGAGGTGGGCTAGTATTTACTGCCCCTCCTACCTTCCTTGCCACCTACCTGAGGCAGGGTGTCAGAACTACTCCTAACGTTGGACAAGAATTACACTTTAATCGGTTGGTTTTTGTTCCATCAAACAGTTCTTGGTAACGAACTGTAAGTAAGGAGCGACTCAGTCTAATAGTTACCAAAACCATAAAAAACGGTAGCATATGATGCATAAAAAGAATGGACTTTTTATGCTGATTCCAAACATATAAAATAAAGTTTGACTTTTTTCCAATTCTTTAAGAACGCTCCTGAAACACTCTTGAATTACTTGACTTAAGTCCCATCCGTCCTTAAAGGTCGTCTTGGGGCCTCTTTCTTCGTAATGGCGTGAATGTGCCTTTTGTATGCTTCACGGTCTTCTGCAAGGCGAAGAAGGTCCGAGAGGCGGTGAGGTGCAAAGTTTTCCTTCCACCTTTTTGGGGGGCGACCACGAGGACGAGAACCGTTAATTATGGCCTTTAAAGGTGATTTTCGGGAGACGGGACTGACTCATCCGTTGTATGTGACCGAGTCATCGAAGTTGCTGGAACTGGATCTTCATGAGAATTGTTTGTTGTATTATAAGGTGCTGGAGAAGTTTGAAGTTTGAGATTCTATCAAAGTAAGTGATCTCGGCGATGCGGCGGAGGCACTTAGTTTCAAATGCTGCGAGTCGACGATTGTCATCCACCTTCAGACTCCATGTTTCACATGATTAGATTACGATGAAGATGGTCAGGGTATCGAAAAGTCGTGTCTTAAGCCGCAGAGGCAAATCCTTGCTTCGCCATATGGGCATAAGGGCTTTGAAACTGGAACTTGAGAGGGCAAGACGTCTTTTAATGTCTTTTAATAGACTGTTGTCGCTGGTGATCAAACTACCGAGGTAAGGGAACTCGTCGACCCACTGGATACTCTCTCCATTAAGTTTCAGGTCTGGCTTAACTGTATCCTGCGGCTTTCATGAGCAGCATATATCATTTTTTTTTATACATTTATGATCCAAAAGAACTAGTGGCTTCGAGGACGTCGTTAGCAACGGCTTGTAGATCCTCGGGTGTTTCAGACATTTCGTCGATATCGTCGGCGTAGGCTAGCTTATCTGTCTGAATAACATATAAGTGCGCCGCAAGTTTTTTCCACCAGGGATAAGACTGCTGTTAGGAAGAGATTGAACAGCTCTGGAGACAAGAGGGATTCTTGAAGGACACCTGCGAACGTCTGGAAACTGTCAGTGAGACCTTCACTCGTCATGACGCGACTCCCAAATCTGGAGTACATATCTTTGATAAGATCTAATAGGTTTCGTCGTATTCCGTAATGGAGGATGATATACCATAGGCCATTTCTCCAAATAAGGTCAAATGCTTGCCTAAAGTCGAGAAAGAGCTGATACAGGACGTGACCGAATTCCAGATATTTCTCAAAAATTTGGCAAACAGTGAAAATTTGGTCAACGGTCAATCTCCTAGGGCGAAAACCGGCTTGGTGTTCTTGGATGACTAAGGACGACACGGCTCTGATCCGTTGGGGTATAATTCGGTTGAAGATCTTGGCAGTTTGACTTGTCAGGCTAATAGGACGGTAATTATCACATATCGCCTTTGACCCCGTCATGTGTAGTGGAACAATTGTGGCTTCGCACCAAGAGGTTGGGAAATGACCCTCTTACCAGACAGCGGATACAATCTTGTGGAAAAGATCTATAAGTGGTTCACACAGGACTTTCAGCGGTTCTGCCTGTATTCCGTCCGGGCGAGGGGCCTTGTTAATCTTCAGCGTTTGGATGGCGTCTTCGACCTCAGAACAGAGAAGAGGTGTGCTGGGGTCTGAGACAGTAACGGGAAACAGTTCCAGGACAGCAGGGTTTGGAAGGATATCAGGATTGAGCTTTTCTTTGAAATGCTCCATTTATCTCGATCGGATACCTTCTGTGCTTTGTATCTGGGAGCCGTTTTTTTCTAGCAGTGCACATGAACTGAGACTTTTCTTGCTTGTTAGCTCACGAACTCTCTTATACATGAAGTGTGAGTTGCCTTTCTTAAAATCAGACTCACACTGTTCGCATTTGTCTTTAATGTAGGTGCGATGGGCTCTACGAGTGGTTTTTTCTACAGCACGCTTCAACTGCTTATATCTGTCCCTGCTCTCTCTGTCTGACCTGTTATTGTGTTTTCGTTTCTCAGCACATAATAAAATAATTTAGTTGTTTATACAAGGCTTTTTATCACCCTTTTTGGTTCCTAGGGCGGACATCGCTACTTCGCTGATGATCTTAGAGGAGTCTGTGACCAGTTTATCGATATCCTCTTTAGATAGAGTTATAGGAATATTAGAAAGAAGGTCTGATATTTGAGTAGACAGTTCATACTTCATAATTTTTAATAAGAAAGAAGGTTTCTTGGCTAATTTAAGGACGGCGGTAAGCCACTCCTCTCCATGCCTAGCAGGGGCCGGCAATATCTGCTACCGATAATGCACCTTTCTGGCGTCCTGCATCACCTGCAATTTTCCCATTGCTGGGAGAAGGTTTGTGACTGGTGGGACGTATCCATACGCCGATGGGCCCTGCCCAGTGCACATCAGAGGGGCTTTCCACCTCCTCCACCTGAATTTATGGCCCCCAGACGTGGGTGCTCCAGCTATATTTCAAGACCCCAAGAGACCGGGTCCCCCCTTGGTCCGCGCCTCCCTACCAGGAGGTGCCCTGCATATCTATAGCACGTTCCCCTAGCCGCCACCTGGGGACGTGCTGAGTGGCCTGGGGTAGGCCACTCATTAAACAAGGACTGTTTAATTAGAATATCAAGCTTTTTTAAAGTACTAAGAAACTTTAGCACGAAGAGTGAGGGATTGAGGAGGGGACAGCTCCCCTCATATTCAGAGTAATTTCTGTTCATTTTAAGTTTTGATGTTGCTCCTTACTTTCAATTGAAAAAATTGTTGCTTTTTTTTAATTTAATTAAATACTTCACGTCTGTTTATGGATTTAAAACTCGCGTAAATGGAACCTTTTCGAAGCGTGAATGTGCATCGTAACTACACCACTGACCTTTGAAGTTTAAGGCTCTTACGTAGGTACACGAACAACGCAGGTTTATGTAGATATCACCTCGAAGAGGCCAAGCCAAGCATGAATTTTGCATAGATTCAGTTTGCAGGGCTATGTTTGCCAGGGTTAAATTTACAGTAAATATTTAGCACAGCCTCTGGTGGCAAAAGCTGCTAAATCGTCAGGATCAAAGAGGAATTTATATTTGAAAACAATTATATTCAGAGTTAGATTTTATCTTAAAGATAAAAGTTAAAGAGAGAAATGATAATAAACAATAATTAAAAAGGAAATGAAATATAAAGCATAATAACTTGGAAAGGATCATATTTGGCATGTATCTTTTTAAAGACACTAAAATCAGTTACACCTTCGCAATCGCCTGATTATTGCCTGATACTAAAATTAGTGTATGCTGCAATTTGATTTGCTTATTGCGTGATAAAAGTCCCTATTATGTTAAATTCTTGGAGTGAGGTGCATTGAAGCAGCTTGTTTTATCGTGATTAATCACAGAATTATAACTGGCAAATTTACTGAATAATTAATTTATGATTTTCTGGTGGCGCAGTGGGTTGATGCCCTGCTGGGAAATACAGGACACAGGGTTCTATCCCTGGCGCCGCAAGGTTGGGTGACATGCCCTCTACATATACCTGAAAAAAAATAGCAACTGAAACATCGATTTGACGACCTATTAGCAGTCCATGGCGCTGGGGAATTTTATTATACTAGGCTCGTACTAGTCTCATAGTAATCGTATGGCTCGTGCAAATCTTTCAAGAAATTATGAAGAAAATATTCGACCCACACAGATAAAAATTGAACTTGAAGCATATCTGGTTTCCAGGTAGACTTTTCTTTGTTATTCAGATCAGGTGTGTAGGTAGGATGGGGTAGGGTACTGGAACTTCCTAAATCTCGTAATTTTTATGTTTTTACCCATATTTTCTGTAATGTATTCCTGTTTTTATGGATGTTTGGAAGTCGCCTCCCCCTAAATATTGTAATCCTTCCGAAATAAAACTTTAGTCCCGTTCCTAAACGATTCAGCTCTATCCGTTTTATCTATGTTAATTTTGTTAAAAACGAATTACATTTGGCAATTTAATGCTAAACTGGCCCAACCCCCAGTAAAATATCATGTTTTCTCTTTTATCTTAAAAATAATTTTGTCTTTTGTCTTTTATCTCTGTAATTTCACCTAATTGTCCCTTTTTGCTATTTTTACCAACTCCCACTATAAAAAAGGCTCCATCGTATGTGCCTGCTGGATGATTATATTGTCATTTACAAACTGTTTTTCTTGAAAATCAGGAACTTTGTCCAGATCACAGTTTATAGATACACAGTATATAGATGTGTATGTGCTAATTATATAAACAGTGGTCCAGATAGTCCTTTTATAAGATGTTATTGCACAGATTATATATTCAGAGGCTAGGCACATACACAGGATCCGGGGGGGGGGCAATAATTGTAAACAAATCTTATTTTATTATTCAAATAAAAAGTTCCAAAAATTCATGAACATTTCAGATTTTAGGAGGGGGCAAGTTCCCAGCCCCCCTGTATGTCTGCGGCAGAGGTGTAATAACTTTTTAGAAGATATTGGTAAATGCCAACCTTTATTGGGACGAATAACTTTTCAGTATATATATATATATGTTACCGTGAATGTTCGAATTTCGTGACTGTCGACATTCACTGGTAAATGTCCGAAATACCTTTTTTTCTCCTTGGATTTAGTCAGCGTTGCCGGTCAACTTTTTCAATTTAATTTTAAGGTTTGGATTATGACAGGTTATGTTAGGGTGGGTTAGCTTAGCTTTTTAATCCATTTCTGACATTTATAACCAAGTTTGACCTAATCTAACCTAACATAATCTAACCTTACTTTAACTTTTACCATCATAGATTGCATAAGACTAAAAAAGCTGACTCACAAAGCTAATAGAATCCGTGCAGAGAAAAAGAAATTTCGGGCACTCACCTGTGGACGTCGACATTAATCAGGTTTCGGACATTCACGGTAACATATATATTTCGGTAATCACAATGTTTCGTATTGGTGTGTACATAGCACAGTTTATAGAATTAGCAGTATGATCATTCCCTATCTCACCCATTATAAAAACCCGGACAGAGGTGCGAGTGTTCCAGAGAACGTTTTTGCAGATATAAACATAAGCGGCATTTGATCTTTTCACGGTTAGACAAGTCAAATTTTACTTGGACGCGAAACTTAGAGTTATAATAGAAATAATCGGAAAAAAGTGGAAACCCGCTATTACGAATAATGCACTTTGTAACCCTCTTGGACGCGAAACTTACAGTTGTGATAGAAATAATCGGAAAAAAGTGGAAACCCGCTATTACGAATAATGCACTTTGTAACCATTTCTCATTGATTGATGGAAACAGACTAACCCGCTAATGCAGAAATAAGTGGGAGGAGCTTTTTGTTCGCACCGAGAATGAAGACCAGAAATGATCTGCGATAAACTTACTGGATAATTCTATAAACTGTGGTACATAGATAAAAGCTTCGAAAGAAGGAAAAGTTTATACAATTAATTATTATTTATTATAAAGAATTACAATTATTTTCTCGCTAAATTACCATTAGGTATTTTTTCGCTATGTATCATGTTTCTGTGTGCTTTGTAATCTGTTCTGTTGGCGATTTCATTATTTTTCATAAATTCTTGGTTATATGACGTTATTTTTCATAAATTCTTGTGTGTATATGGCTCTTGGGATTTTGAAATACACGATCTATCCATCTATCTATCTATACACGGATTTTTTTTTTAGGGATTACAGTTCTCGTGGGCCTCAAATTGGAAAAAAACAACAAAATACAGGAATTACATGAAAAATATAAGAAACTAAAGGGCAAATCGTAATAATGTCAAGCTCTCAAGGGATCTCTTACTTACTGCTTCTAGCAGGAGACCTCCTGCCCCGTAGCCTGCCCGTGAATTAAAAACCACCTAACATAATTTTTGCTCTGGCAATTGAGTCGCACGACTTGAATTTTGCAGGGGAGTGGAACAACTGAAATTGGTGTTCATGGTTTTGTTTTTAGTGCTATTAACAATTAATGAAGATTTGCTCCTGTTACAATGAAGGTTTTTTGGAATCTGAAAAGCTAAAAAAATGCTGATGCTAAAAACTTGAATATCTAGCTATTTCTGGAAATAATGAAAGCAAGTGTAACGCGTTGAAAAAAAAAAAACAGAAATTCCTTGAGAACTAAATAAGATAAGGAAGAACGAATTTGGCCAATTGACAAGGCGGGCAAAGTTTAAAGCTGTCGACTATACATCCCAGCTTGGCAAACGACGTTTTTTCAAAAAGACTATAGTCTTTTTGAAAATACCCATTCTTGGTCTTCATGTCTTTAGCTTTTCCCAAAAAGAAGTTTTTCAAAGAAAAGTTTTAACGGCCCGGAATATAGGGTGTAGAATACCCTACTGCATTAAAAAAAAAAAACTAAAGACATGAAGACCAAGAATGGCTTTTTTTCAAAAAGACTATAGTCTTTTTGAAATCTTGTTCAATCTGATTAGGTATGTCAATTCTCGAAAATGTAGGAAGGACAAGGATTTTTTTTATTTTAAAAAATGAAGATAGAAAAAAGATAACAGTGAAAATTTGGTCGACTCAGTCTCTCCCCTTCTTAAAACCACATCGTTCTTCTCCTTTAATTTTATCTACGGCAGTCCTTACTCTAATCAAATCGATTCATCATATCAGTTTTGACGTATAATTTTTTTTTAATTCAAATCCTTCCCTTCGAATGGCAAAAGTCTACAGTTTTTAAAATCCGCTTATATGTCTTTTTCTTCAATTATAGATTGTTAATAGCTTTATAAACTACTCTGCTCTTATAAAGAAAATTTTCTATATCTTCTAAAAGTCATATACCCTATTTTTTGTCTCTTTTCATTTGTTTTGAAGGTCTTTTCAGCCTCCAAACTTCATAAATAGCTGAGTTATTGTTTTTGCTATATTAACAGGCTAGTTTTTTTCCACTTTTCTTAAAATCCTCCTCTTTTTTACTTTCTATTATTTTTTCCTCTTTTCTCCTAATTTTGATTAATCGTAGATCGTAGGGTTCTTAAATTCTATAGATCCCCTTTTTGTTTTTAAACGAAGAATTTTTTCAGTATTATACTGTGAAGGAAGTTTCAGTTTATTTATTTACAGTTATTTATTTGATTTATGTTTTTTTTTTATGTTTTTTTTTTTAAGTGGCGCCAGTTCCCAAACTTTATAAATTATCCAGTCATTCAGATCATAGTAACAGGCAAGTTCCTAAATCTGTTCCACTCCTGTTAAAATCCTCCTCTTTTTTTATTTATTTTTTTTATTTATTTTTTTCTTGTTTTTTTTTTGGATTAGTCTTAGGCCTAATAGCTCTCAGCCTCCGTAAATTGCCTTCTTATTTTTAAACGAATGAATTTTATCACTCAAAAATGAAACTTCCTCTTTAAAGGAAGTTTCAGTTTCTTTATCAAACTTTATCCATTCAATTTTTTGTTCTGCTTTTGTGTCTTTTGGGTTATTTTTAAAGTCTTTTCATCTCCCAATTATTTGTATCGCAGTAACAGGCTAATTTCTGGATCTAATCAACTGCTGTTAAATTCTTTTTACTTTTTACCTTTTGTTATTGTTTTCCTTTTGTCTCTTTTATTTACTTCCGATTAATCTTATAAGATCTAAAATTCAATGAATTCCCTTTTCATTTTTTCAGACAAATACATTTTACTAAGCATTTTTCTTTAATGGGAGTTTCAGTTTTTTTTATTAAGAGTTATATATCTGATTTCCTGTATTGTCTTTATTTCTTGTCTTGTCAGCTCCTAAACTACATATATCACCGAGACATTCTTTGGATCATATTAACCGGCTAATTCGTGAATCTGGTTCTTTTTATTTTTAATTAATAATTTTATTTTTATCAATTCCCTGTTATTAAAAATATTTCAACTTTATCGGATTTCTGTTTGTATCTTTGTCTGTTTTTGTTTATTTTTTAAGTTTTGTCAGCTACCAAGCGTCATAAATCAATGAGTCTTTATTTTGATCTAAGTAACAGGCAGGAACGTACGTAGAAGGAAAGGGGGTTGGACCTCAGGAAAAAGCCTCCCAACCTGGAAGTCCAAACATTTTGAAATAAAATTACTTTTTTGTCCCCCCCCCAAAAAAAAAAACTGGTGTCAGGCTAATTCTAGATCTTAACCACTGCTGTTACAATTCTCCTCTTTTTACCTTTTGTTATTATTTTTTTATGTTTCCTTTTTTACTTTCGATTAGTCTTACGAGCTTTCAAATTCAGTAAATCACTGGATTCATGGCCTTGATCATAGTAACAGGCTAATTCATCATAATTATGCATCTAGGATTATTGAGATTGTCCTGTATTTCTGTATAGGTTATTATCTCTCAAGCGTTTATCCATGTAATAATAGCTTTTCTTGTCGTGTTTCAAATCATCCACTGATTCTTAGTTCAACTGATTGTCAGTCTTACGTTAAAGATACGTTATATATAATTGCTATTCTTTAGATGGGATACCTGTGAACTATGGCAATAAAATAGTATGGTTCTAGCGAAAATACCCTGTGATAATTCTATAGAAAAAATGCTTTGTATCAATGTTTGAGGTTTTGTGAACATTAAAAAGGTTGTATCTCAGAATAGATAATTGTGATTCACTTTGTAAGGTTACAATAGGGTGGAAACTCAGTTAGGAATTTTGTTAAATTCCAATTCGCTTTGAATAAATGTGTCAGTTCGTAAAAGGATTATGAGTAGGCTTAGCCTAGTAATTAAAGTTTTTTCTTCTTCAAATGCATTCCACTTCGTCTAAATATTTCTCAGGCTTGATTTCAATTCCTTGATATTCATCGCGGTGTCTTTTGTTATTCAGGCCCCGGGAGTAAAAATGGGTGAAATCATACTTAGATAGGATATTTAGATTCGCTAATCTTTTTATTTCTTTACAAAGGGTTAAAAGAGGGTATTTGAATACTTGTCACCAAATTGGAGCGGGTGATTGATTTGCTAAACCAAGGGTAAAAAAGGGCATTCTAAATACTGGGTATCATTCTCAAACTGTGAATGTGTGCTACCAAGTTTAATAAACCTTCTTGTCTACTAATGTTAGTATCACGGTTAAACGATTTTCAATTACGAATTGAAGTGGTTTTATTTCACAAAATCAATATTCAGAAAATCAAATGATGTTTTTTTTTTTTTTTTTTTTACAGAGTTCAAGCTCTTAAAATCACAAGTGTGTCTGTTCTGTTTTAATGTCTTTATTATTTAATAACAGAGTAGCCCAATTTAGTTAAAGCAGCAATAAGTATGACAAGATTGAAATAGTACAGTGGAACCCTCACCATATCTCAACGATAGGGTCGAGTCAAGTCTGTACACATCAATTTCCTGGTGAGGGGGGGAAATAAATAAAACAGGTGATTTTAAGGTTTTTGGAGTAAGCTCTAAGCCTTCCTCCCTGCACCTGGAGCTGGAGCCTTTCTTGAAGATTAAAAAGATGAGACTGTTGGGTCCTGGTTCTCCAGATGGTTTTACCGGATCTGTAGCTGAGGAGAAGTGTAGCCAGAATTTGGTTCGGGAGGGGTGATGCACCTTGGAGGAGGGGTTCTGCTAGCGGATCAGTTCCTTTCTAACCGTTGAATAACAAATTAAGTGTTTCTATATATATTTTTTATTCTTGACACCCCAAACCCTTCTGGTGGCTACACCGTTGCAACGAATAGATTAATATAATTTTCAGTGCATAACTCAAGAAGATTACGGTCAAGTTTTTTACCCATTTAGATTTTCCTGAGGGATCATTTTGTTGGACTTCGTCCTAAAAAAGCACAGCAAAGGCAGCGGAAGAACACGGAATCAAAAGGGGAAATTAAGCTCTCCTGGACTTGGATTATGCTGATGAATTAAGCATCCTAGATGAAAGTTTTAGCAAAATGAATGAATTTTTAGAGGTTTTGTGAGTTCAAGGTGAAAGAATAGGTTTGAAAATTAATCTTAAGAAGACGAAATCGCTAAGGCTGGGAATAACTGAAGGTGAAAAGGTGATGTGGGGTTACGAGAAGATCGATAGAGTGGGCAGTTTCACTTACCTTGGTAGTATTATTAGTAAAGACGTTGGGTGCAGTGACGATGTTGAAAGTAGTATAGTCAAGGCACAGGGTGTTTTTTTCATAGTTGAAAAAAAGTTTGAAAGAATAGGAAGATAAGTTTGCGAGCCAAGATTAGAATTTTGGAAGCTACAGTGATGACAGTGGTCAAGTATGACTGTGAAGCCTGGGCGCTTCGAAAAACGGAGGAAGATTTGCTAGACGTTTTTCAGAGAAATTACCTACGGATTACTTCGGGCATCCGATTGACGAACTGTTTCTCAAAGAGTAGGCTGTACGAAAAGTGTGGTTCAATCCCGCGGGCTTGAACCACCTGGGATTGAAAGAGCGCTTTCTAGGGCTATAATGAGAGAAAGGTTGAGATGGGTAGGGCAAGTTCTACGGATGAAGGATGACAGATTGCCAAAGATTGTCCTTGTCGGCCAACCGTATAGGGCCAGAAGAAAAGCAGGTCGTACCACGTGGGATGGAAGGATGTCGTTAGGAAAGATTTAAGGGAAATAGAAACTTCCTGGGAGGGTGTAAAGAAGGAGGCTCTTGATAGATTGGGATGGAGAAGGAGTGTGCATAGCTGTGTTGGCCTCGGGTGGCTTGTGCTGCAGTGAGTAGTAGAGTAGTAATGACGATTTGCTTATCCATCAATAAGATTTAAGCTGTATTAGGGGGATAGGTGAGAACCTTGCAAATGGTGAGATTATTTTGCAGATGGTGCTTGTTGCCTAGTTTATAATCCTAGTAATGATGACTGTTTTTAGAAAACAATCATAAAGGTGTTAAAACTGTTGCTTATTTTTTTCTATCTTATTTTGGCTTTCAGCTATCGTTTCCCTGACCTGTTCCCTTCGTCGGATATGGTGCGAGACATGCAGAAAGAATTGGATGAAGTTATTCAAAAAGGCGTCCAAGCCTTAACAAGACTAGTACACCAATCAACGAGCACCGTATCTAGCGAGGACACCGACTCTGTTGTAGCGTGGACGAAGAAAAGACGAGACATTATACCAGAAGGTAAGTATTCTTTTGGTCCATGACTACAAATTTGATAAAATTTTATCTTTACACGTTTGAAAACTGCATTAAAATGTGCTATTAACCAGAGACTGGGGTTTGGAATAGGGACCGTCGAGGGGGTTAGGAGTTGAGCTAATGCACTGAAGACAGTAAGTGTTAAATCTTATCTGTCCAGCTCAAAGAGTGATGTTAAGATTGAAGTTAACTAATCTGGGCAAAATGGGTGATTTTATACCAAGTGAGTTTCTTGTTTTTTCTTACAAATTAAAAAGAAAAGAAAAAGAAAAGTCTCTTTCAATTGAAAATAAGGAGCAACATAAAACTTAACACGAGCTGACACTATTTTGTATATGGGGGGGGGCTGTCCTTTCCTTAACCCTCGCTCTTTACCCTAAAGTCTTCAAGTTCTTTAAAAACACACCTCATTCAAATTCAAATGTTTGGATAGTCTTTCTTAAAGGATAGTTGCAAAAATCCAAGCTTTAGGGTGAAAAGCGTTAAAGTTTTTAAAATCATGCCAGGAGATTCCCCCCTCCCCGAGTAAAATCTCTCCATTTTAAAATTCCTCCCCCATAAACTTTCCTTCTCATGGAAAATCCTCCTCCCGCTGAAAATACCCCCCCAGAAAATCTCCATATATTTCCCAATAAACTAATACTATATGTAATGGACAAATTGCGTAACTTACAGCCCTTACCCCAGGGATTAAGGGGTCATGTCATCCCCAAAGGCATAGTTATTGGATCTTTTAACTATGATGAATCAAATGACTATCTGAAAATTTTTATCGGATGTCTTACTGAACTTACTGAACTGTACTTACTGAACTTTGTATATTTGGAATCAGCATAAAAAAAAATTGATTGATTAATTGGTATCTAAACTCTGTTTTAGAGTCTCAGTTAACCAGAGTCGCTCCTTACTTACAGTTCGTTGCCACCAAATGTTTCATTACAAAATCGAGCTCAGTTTTTTTCTAAAACAGTTAAAAATAAGCAAGAGGTGATTATATTTTGGAGGAGTCGCTTAACATATCATTGATTCTCGTCAGTAAGACGTAATAAATATTTCCGTGAAGCGACTGCAGTTTAGCAGAAAAAAAAAATCTACAGTTTCACAGTTCCCGAATTTCTTAAATTTTTCTTTTAATTTTGGCTCTAAAAACCGAGCTGGCTGCTATTACTGCTATAAAATACTTTTTGCGTTCAGCAGCCTGAGACCGACACATAGGCGCTCATAGCGGGGGGTGGAGGCAGAAGGGGGTGCCATCCCTGTCCTTGGTCGAATGAAGCTGACATATATATATATATATATATATATATATATATATATATATATATATATATTATATATATATATATATATATATATATGTATATGTATATATATATATATATATATATATATATATATATATATATATATATATATATATATATATATATATATATATATTTCTTTTTGAAATTTCTGTTATACAACTAGACCCCGGTGCCGAGAGAATAAAGGAAGGTCGGTGGCGGGGGGGGGGGGGGGAATTGCAGCAGCGGCACTCCGCTGGCTCGATTATTATTGACCCCAAAAATTTTGTTTTGATCAGTCTTTCTCACATCCCAGCTTTAATTTACATCAGATTTTGGCCTATTCACGAGTTAGAAACTTTGCGAGTCGCTCCGTGAACGCTGGTCTTCTTCATTATTCATCAAGAGAGGTAGAAATCTGGTAGAAACAAAATGGCTGTGACTTTAAAGCTAATTATCAAAATTAGTAGTATTTTTTTTTTTCATCGAGCAACCGTCACCATCGAGAAGAACTGTCACCATTTACATCACAGCTGGGTTGGTACGAAAATCTTTCCCTTTAGCTTTCATACTATCAAACATCCAGAAGGGATTTGGAAGGTATATCCCCCTTCAATCTAGATGGTTTTGATAATAAAGAGCTGTGCTCTTAAATACAGACCAACCAAATGTTTTTTAGCCCATGAAGCTGGCGGGAAATTGCCGGGCTCATTAGAGATTCTAGCTCCAACCCCACCCCATCCCCATCCTGCACTGCCATCCTCTCACCCGATGCTTTCAGTAAGCCCTGTGATTTTGCAGCTCCTGTGAAATAGGATAGTCACAACTGAGAAAGTACAACCACATCCCAGCGCTGCCATGAAAATAAAATGTTTCAAGGAAGAAAGAAGGGCAGAACAAAAGTGCTCACTGATACATCAGTGAAAGCCAAGATTGAAGCTGCCTTTGCTACAATGAAGGTAAAGAAGAGGTGGAAAAGAAAAAAAATGAAGCAACAAAAGCAAGAAAAACAAAGAAGCAGGCTGTGAAGAGACTTGGTGAGAAGACAGCGCTGAGGGTGAAAATGAAACTGAAAAGGTTCAGACAGTGACTGTTGATGACAGCTCAGACAGTTCTATTGGGCAAGCTAGTGAAAAGGAATGTGAACTTAGTTTTGATTTGGGTTGCAGTTGACAACTTTGTAGATTTCATCTATGAGGGACATTAGGGACAAGGTAGAACGTACTGCAGAGGTCAGTGTGACGACTATGAGTGGTGAGAGAAATAATGTGTGAAAGTAGCTGTAACACCCAGATCATATCCACTACATGAAAGAGGATTTATAATAAAAAAAAAACAGTACTTGGACAGTTGGCGATTTTGGACAAATGTATTGACTAAAATCTATCATCCCTAAACAAGGACAGCAGGTTCTTAATCTTGGACCTGATGCAGATAGTTGAGATTGGCTGACTACAATCTTACAGCCAAGTCTATTTAAAATGATTACTCTTTGTCACAACACATTTTATTGATTGAATCTGTCCATGATTGAGATACTTCAATTTTAAGATCCTTTGTTCAAGATTGGGCAGTGGCCTATTTTCCAAGATTGGAGTTAAGCTAAAAAATTTTAATTACAACAAGGTCTCTACTATGAACTGTCTGTGCATTTAAAATATTACCGTTGTATATGGGTGAAATATTCAAACTAATGAAATACTTATTAAGAAAATTTAGACAGATTTAGTAGAGAAAAATAAATTTTCCAGATGGTATAATAGATATAACTATTAAGATGGTGATTAGGGAGACTTGCATTCTTAGTGCATTTGTACATCCTCGTTCTATAATTAGACACCTCCTAGTCTGCTCCTAGTAATTACACCTCCAGTGGTTTTATGACAAATAATGAAACACATTAATTGTCCTTGAAGTTAAATTCAGAATTTAATAATTAAGAACTTGAGAATATTCAGAACCTACCGTTTCAAGTAACGCTTCTGTGTCACGGAATGAAAATCTCAGTATTTATAAAGACCGGTCTAAGGCAAGGACTCGCGAAATACTGATTCTTTGCTACCCCAAGGTGTCTTGAAATAGAGAGGTCCTTAAATCCCAAGTTCCTACATAAAATTTAATGCGGTGTCTGTTCAAAAGGCAATTGTCTATTCAATGGACGTGCTACAAGAACTAGTGCTGAATAAAAACTCACCCTGGGAGCATAAGGAATTCATGCAAATTATTTGTGTGCGAACTTGTTTGTTTAATTTTGAAAACCGCACTTGATTTCTAAGCGAGAAACACGAAATCCTTAACCACACAAGAAAAGAAAAGCTCCAATATTGCGGTTGACGCAATAAAGAATTGGCTCAAATTAATTCAAAGTCAGCGGAAAGCCGCCGCCAGCCGAGGTGGTGGCGGAGTTACGACACTTCGGCGGCAGTTAACCGGGCCTCTTGTCAGCGGCGTTCGAGAATAAGGCATTCGGTGTTTGAGCCCCCTGGGAGCACAAGGAATTCATGAAAGTTATTTGTGTGTGCACTTCTTGGTTTAGTTTTGAAAACCACACTTTCTAAGCAGGAAAAACGAAATCCTTAACCACACGAGAAAAGAAAAGCTGCAACATTGCGGTTGACGCAATAAAGAATTGACTCAAAAAAGTCAGCGGAACGCCGCCGCCCGCCTGGCGGCGGTTGCGTTACAACACTTCGGTGGTAGTTGGCCGGGCCTCTCGTTGGCGGCGTTCGATGCATGTGTCGGTGCAGCGCCAGGGTTAATATCCATAATTGAAAGTGCGGATTAGACTAGGTAAGCCCCCCTCCCCTAAAATTCGCTTATGGGCGCCTATGGACTGACACACTGCCACTGGTGAGTACTTCTTCACTGTTTCGTTTTATTCGAAGTTCCACTTTGCCACCCACAAAGAAATCTCCAAATATTTTAGATCAGTTTGTACTTTCATCGCACTTTGATTTATTTGTTTTTTTTTTAGTTTTAGGGGTAAATTCTATGGGAAATCGAGGTCGTATTTAACCCCCCAGGGCTATTTACTCAGTAACAGGAAATATAACTTTAACTCCAGGCTGGAGCTTCCAATACCAGTAAGTTTGGGTTTTAGCTCTAATCTTAGTTGTGACTTCCTGAAAGATGCTAAGTCGATTTAGCTCTTAACAGCACAATGTCGTCTATGGGATGTATAAGATCTATGTGAGTTTGAGGACATGTTTATGTCCCCTGAATTATTTACTCAGTAATAAGAAACACAATTACGAATTCAGGCTGAGGCTCCAAACACCAGCAACTTTCGGTGTTGCCTTCAAATTTACTATGACACGGCTAACTGTGACACGGTGAAAGATGATAAGTCGATTCAGCTCACAACAAAGTAGAGAGAATATACAGTGGCTCATATTGACACAATGGCAAGGATAGAATCTGATGTTGTTCTTAACGCCTTATGTTTAGACATATTTGAAGCTAGATTATCATATTCGATTCATGTCATTGACAGTGCACTCGTAACCAAGATTATGAAAAGGATCATTTGTCGGTAAAGATGTGACTGGATTGCTTATCGATGTGATTCAATTCCAGTATGAATTAATTAGAATTGAGTTTTTCATTTTAAATTGCCATGGTTCCAAGGCTTTTATTAGGAGTAGTGAAAATTATTATCATTATTGTGTCTTGAATTCTATATGTGAACTATGATGTTGATGAAAGCGACCCCCCCCCCCGCGCTTATTCTCCGTAATTTTGTGTGGTGCCTCTTAAATGCCACACGCATACATAAATAATTCTTAACTTGTAAAAATTTGTCTTGGCCTTTTCTTTAATGGGTATCTTCGAAATTTAAAAAAAAAAAAATTTTACTTTAAAGATTACTGCAGGGCTGTCCAACAACGAGGTGGAAGGAAAGCCACCTCAAGTGCCGTGACTGGAAGGTTCCGTTGCCCAGTTCTTATTGTTATCGTGTCAGTAATTTCCTAGCTCACCTAAAAAGGCTTAGGGAGGGGGCAAGGCTAATTTTATCCCAGGCGCCACCCACCCGTGGAACGGCTCTGATTAACTATACCCAACTTATTCTATGAAAGTTATTCTTGGTTCTTTAGAATTGCTGTTATCTGATCGTTTTAGATAATATACTGAGGGGGCGCTCACTTTTCACCACCTGATTTACATCTCAGAACGCCACGTATACCGGACGATTCCACCACGTTTGGCACAGTCTCCGCTACGCTTAAAACAGTTTCTGCCAATATTGGCACATTTTCATCACCTGGTTTACGTGACTTCTGGAAGTTGGCGCCCCTCGTTTTACGCTGAAGCTGCTTGGCTGGTAAAAATGTGATTCGATGAAAGAAAAGAACCAAACAATGAACCTGTGCAATGAAGCATACTTTTTCGTTCGGTATTTTGGCTGGAGATATGTCTGATCAGTGGTGCACGCAGGGTGGGGAACAATTGGGCCCGAACCTCCCCCAGATCCTAAATTTTACTAATTTCTAGCCATTTCTTATTCAAATTGTCAAAAAAGATTGTTTTTTTTTTCATTGTCTCCCCTCCCCTCGAAAAAAAATCTGCATAAGTGTCTATGTCTAATTATAATCAGGTGTACCTCTATCAAGATACTAATATGATTAGTATTTCATACTGTTATTCGTAGAAAATAATCTGTTTGCTAATCATAGTGCAATAAGATCAGAGTAAAAAATGTGCAGCGCGGTATAAGAGCGTATTAACCTTTTGCTACGATTAAAGTTGGTTAAAAAGAAAAAAAAATAGATTTCTAAAAAAAAAATTCTGAATATGCTTGACTTTTATTTCGATAAAAGCATCTGTGTGGTTAGTTAGAGGCCTTACAGTTCGAATTATTTGAAGACGTAACAACCAACAATTTTTGTTCATTCTATATCCCGAAAGCTGTATGGAAATTTCTTCAGTGGATAGTAGGCTAGTTGTTTCCGCTGGTCCCTCATAAATGCGTCCCATCCAGAAACGCCTTTTCACCTATAAAACTTAGCTTTGAGCTTCTTTTGAACATATCTTATTCCATTTCAGTTTGTAAACTCGTCAAATTATACTTAAAATTTTGCTTTAAAAATTAATTGTTGGCGCCTATACAACTTTTCAAGGAGAGTTATAAAAAAACTTTCCACGAAACTTCTGTTTCGTATATTCCATATAGGTAAAACATCCTGGTGAATGTCACCTAACATTTTTAGGCGTATCTGAAATTTCAAAGTCAGTCTTCCAGGGGAATAGGCGTCCCCTACTATTCATGTTATTAATTTTCTTCCTTATGCAAATTAACATAAAAAAAAATTGTTCAAATATCTGGCTTAATATCTGCCAAAATGTGCTTAAGACGAGCACTAATCTTATGTGAATTGATTGAGGTAGGCTTAATAAAGCACACGTTTTAATTTTTAAGCACATATTTTTTTATATTTTCATTAAAGAAAACGAAAAACAAACAAACTTGACCCCTCTAGGTTTAAAAAGCAATGTTTTAAGGAATTGTAAGAAATTCAACCGCTCCCCCTTCCCCCATATTTTTGTCAATTGGCGCCCTTAGCATTTGTGATCATCCCTAAAATTTTATGAAGAATTATTTTATTTTTTTATTTTTAAGATAAGATCTACTCATAAAGAATTAAACAGAAAATAAACATATGCCACTAGTCCCCACAGGTATCTCATAGCCTGCAAAGGAAATTTTACTGAAGCAAAGTGCCAATAAACCAAGGGAGGGACTGATTTAGGGGGAACGCTGCCTACGAACTGATCACTCTTAATTACAATGGAACAACTGGGCTTCAACTGTTCTATTGTCTTACGTTTGCAGTTCAGGATATACGAATATTGCTTTTGTTTATAAATTACAAAAGTTTTAGTGTAAATTTTTATTTAAAGTTTATATGTAAATTAGGAATTTTTACCTAAATATTGAAAATAAGAATAAATCATTTCGATTTTTTTATCCATGTCTGTATAGCCGCTAGGGATTTATTTATGGATTTATAAAACCACTGAAATATGCTAAGAATAAAGAAAGTTTTTGTAAAAATTTCAAGATCCCCCGCCCCCTCCAGTGCGTAAGTTCCTGGTAGCCGCTAATATGCTTCTTATTTTGTTCCTGGAGTTCAGGTTATTTGATTCGTGATTTGGTCTTCCAATTAAAGAAAAGGTCCTTGGCATTTTTGAAACAGGGAAAAAGTGAGAGATTTGTCTTTTCTGCTTATCACCACATTAGTCCGTAACCACGTACCCAGCCCACAGTCTGAAAGGATTGAAGGCCTATGTTGAACTGCTGGGCTTGGCTAAACAATCAAAATGTTTATTTCCAATTAAGTTGTTATCCTATAGTTCAGTATTGTACGTAATTGATGACTACAGTTTCTTCTTTGAAGTGTGCAACCCGATATTTTCCTTTATTTTGTTTTTGAAATTGAACCGAAATCTCAACAATAAGAAGAATTATTAGAGGCGTTCAGTATTTCAATGATGCCAATTACGAAGGGGTGGGCTTCCCTTAAGAAAGCTTTTCAATGAACAATACAGGGTCGTGAACTTTGCATACTTTTGCTTCAGCCACCCAACTTGAATTCTGCAAAAATACTCGTCTGTAAAAGAACTTGACCGCGCCCTATAACTTGCCTATTATTAAAAATCTCACCCTCTGGCGAAAAAATCACGCTTTCCCATATTGCGATTTTCATAAGGTAAGGGAGGAAAATTAGGCATCTTAACTCTATGTTCGAGGACACAACCACTTTCATATAACCTACATCGAGGCACTGCCGTGGATAAAAAAAAAAAACTCACCAGAGGATTGAACAAATAATACCATGCTTTGCATGGTATTATTTGTTCAATCCTCTGGTCAGTTTTGGTATCGCTCATTGGTATCGCTCATTGGTATCGCTCATTGGTATCGCTCATTGGTATCGCTGTAAATATCATTTTGATAGGAAGTGGCAACCCTGTTAGATGCTAGTTTTATTAACATTGCTGGTATTGTGCGGAAAGTGAAAAAATGTCATTGAAATTTGCGGGTGTAATTTTGAATCATGAGGGCTAGTTGGTGAAGGGAAGTAAAAGCAGTGTTTTCAGCAAATCCCTAGTTGAATCGATTCAAGTGAACTATTGAATCAAGTGTCTCGAAAGAATGTGACCGAACTTTTTAGAAACCAGAAAACCTCAAATTTAACGTGTTTAGTCGTAGTAGATTAACTATTTACTAGCCTACTATTCTTTTTATTTATTTATTTTTTCTTGTAGCAACCAATAATGTATTTAATTTTTAGATTGGTTGACGTCAGTCTAGTCCATATTTTTTACTCGTACTTTGAAATAAACTTTTATACGGACAAAGAAGTTTTTGTTTACTTGTTACACTTTTGTTTGTTACACTTGTTACACACATTTGTTTACTTAGTTTTTGTTACAAAGACGTTTATTGGTAAAATCAGTGTCAATGGAGGAGAGCTTGTGTTTTATTATCTGGAAGATTTTCCCCCGTGGAAAATTCCTCTCCATAAAATCCGCCCTATAGAAAATGCTTATGGAAGATCCCCCCATACGGAAAATTGCTTCCGTATGTTTGCACCTAGAGAAGGTGCAAAACAGGCACCTAAATGTCGATCAGATGTCCTAAGGGGTAACAAAAGGACCGGATATCAAAAAAGGTTCTAGGACAGGGGCTGGTTGGTCTCTAATCATGGGCGTAGGGAGGGGGCAGGAGGGCAGCTGCCCCCCTAGACCTTCAAATTTACATTAGACATGGCTGAAGAAGCAGATGGTTTGGAAAAAGCAGTTGATAGAACTCCATCACACTATCGACTGCCCCCCCCCCTAGACAATATGCTCCCTACGCCCATGTCTCTAATCACTTTCGACTAAAAAAAAAGACTAGGACTCTCAATTTCTGATCAAATGAGCATCCTCCAAAGTTTCTACGACCACGATAGGGAGGTTGAGGATAAGGAGGAGGAATCACCCTTCTATTCGGAATCAATTCAGCTAGTTTTTGGGTTTTATGCTATTCTTTACTTTCTTAATAACGGCGTAGACCAGAAATATTCCCGGAAATCAATAGGAATTACATATCAACTTCTACTTGAATCCTAGTCAAACCAAGAATCTTTGAAGATCGTGAAAGGGCTCATTGAAACAAAAATTAAAAGTTTTGGTGCCCTTTTAAGTGACAAATTAGACTTTAGGGCAACTAGCCCAATTCCCAAGGCTCTTTTTTCCCAAAGAAATTCAATTTAAATTTTGAGATAGCCATTTGGTTCAGCATAAATGAAAGGTCAGGTCCAATAAATATGCCTCTGGGGATGATTTAACCCCCCACAGCCCCTAGGGAAAGGGCGGTCAGTTTTGCAATTTTTCCATTGTTTACTTATAGGGTTTGTTATTGCGAAAAATACGGACATTTTTAGCTGGGGAGTCTTCTGCAAGCGGGAGGGATTTCCACGGGGAGAATTTTCGGGGGAGGACGCCTAGCTCTACAGGAGCTACCCTTTTAGTGAGGCTGTGTTTCACATAAAACAAGTCAGACACGGCACTTTTCATTAAAAAGGAAATACTGCACACTTATTATGCTCTGATATTGTGGACCTTAAAATTAAGGTTGACAAAACTTCCTTTATTATATAACTTCTAATATTAAGGTTTGGGTGATGATGAAAAGCAGAAAAAATTGTATGGCAACTTTGCATTAAACCTGTTGTCAGCGACAAGTTGACATCTGTTTGATGCAGATGCAAAATAATTCAGAAAATCTAGAAAGAAATGGACTCTAAGTCCCCTCCTCTCCTCTTTTCCCTGAGCACCTCCAAGAACTCTTCACAGCAGTATATGTAATTCTGCTTGTTTGTATATTGTATACAAACAAGCTAATGGTATAGGACAAGTTAATGGTATATACTATAACAGTTAATGGTATAGGACATGTTCATATGTGGAAATTTCTTTTGGCGAATTGAGGGAGCACAACTTTGAAGAAGACCAAGGATAGCAAATACACAAAAAATATAAGAATTAACACGGCAAATCTTGATTTATGGTGGGCACAGGCCCAAAGGCCCCACCCCACTCTTTATGTACGTAATTCGTATATAGTTTTGTTTGTAATCGCCGCTAGGAATTCTCCCACTCGCCACAGAGGATCATGTCCCCATGCCAGAGAGTCTTAGAAGGATAGAAGTGAAAAAAAGGGGAAACAGGAAAAAAATACCGAGTCTATTTTAACTTACGTATCTCGAAAGGGAGTGCTTAAAAATTCCATTCTATACCTTAAATGCTTCTTTAAAGTAAACACAGCAAATAAAAAACATAAATATAAATCTATTAATCGGCAATAGGGCTTGGTTTAGTTTTTAGTAACAACCTTACATAGTTCGAGAAAACCATTTTTTTCAGCTTCCTAGATGTAAAAATCAAAATTAGCAATTTTAAGATAAGCTAATATAGGGCCAAACGAATAGCAGGTCGTCCCCGAATGATGTGGGAAGAGGTCATAAGAAAGAAACTTGGGAGGGTGTAAACAGGAGAGCTTCGAAGAGACTTGGATGGAGGAGGAACGCGTGCAGCTATGTTGACCTCAGGTGGCTTAGTGCTGCGGTGAGCTGTTAGTGGTAGTAGTAGTTGTAACATAGCACACTTTTTCGCCGTTGTCAAGTTTTTGGTATGGTCTATTAGAGGATATTACCTGGGTGGAACGGGATTGATGCTCCCAAAAGTCTTTTTTCTTAGAAGCTTGTCTCACATTTACCCTGGGGGGAACTTTTTGGGTTAATTTTAGGGTTTTTCCATGCAACTTTGTACACATGTTGACATGATTAACATTCTGGAGGAACAACATTGACATCATCAGTATTAAAAAAAGTAGTATGTTTAGACGATTAAAAGTACGAATAAATAAATGAAAAAAGCGTAAATGCACACAGTTCACCTTAAATAGTTTCTTAAATCAACCACTCTTATTAAGATTGTAAATAGTTCAATCAGAAAAATATGCTGTGTCAAAGGACAAGATTGAATATTTATAAATATTAATTTAAAAAAACTTTCCGAAAAATAAGTTTTTCAAAGAAAAGTAAAGGCCATTATAAACTTAGCTCAGCAGATACAAATACTTGTTAAAATTCAGACTCAAAACGACCAGACATTACTATTAAAGAATAAATGAAACCCAAAATGAACAGAAATTAAATAAGCAATAATAATAAAAATGAATAAATAGATCTTAAAGCGAGTCTTAAAAATGAAAAAAAATATATCTTAAAATGAAAAAAAAATATTTTCCTATTGAAGTATAAATGAAACTTAAAACGAACAGAAATTAAATAAGCAATCAATGCAACAAACATACAATAGATATTAATTTAAATTAACAAATAAATCTTAAAACGAGTGAAACTGAAATTGAATATGCAAATCAAGCTTGAAACGAAAAAAAATCACCACAAACAAGAGTTTGGGTATGACCTCCTTCTCTCACTGTAAAAGTCTAAAAACCTATTGCTTCATAGGCAACTATATTGAAAACTATATGCGTCTTGAACAGTATTGGGCAGTATAAACAACATCAAATTGAATATTTGATGAATAATGATATTAATTGTTGAAAGATCCATTAGTTCAAGAATTTATTTCTCTGTAATTGTATTTTATTTTCAATACTGTAAGAACTGGAAAAGAAAATATTTGTAATATAATCCGTTTTCAGTTAAGATCCAATGACACAGTAGGCTCTTGGTTTTTATTTACAGTTAGGAAAGGAGGCAGTATCCAAATACTTGTCTGTAGGGAAACTATATTCGTCTTTAACAACTTTAAAAAGAGCTAATAAATTAAACTGAATATTTTATGTATAAATATATTAATTGCTGGAAGCTCTTCAGTTCAAAATTTTACTATAATTTTAATGTTTATTTTCAATATTAATTACAAAAGAAAACATTTGTCATAAAATGGGTTTTGAGTAAAGCGCCAATGACGCAGTATGTTTTAGACTTTTACAGTGAGAGAAGGTGGTTTTAGGCTATTCAAAACCTTATATGCCCCCAGGGGATAACTTAAAACCCTAGCTCTGAGGGCTGTGGGTGAGTTGTCATCCTGAAAGACCTAATTTCCAGATCTTAAAACTACGTTTAATAAAATGGCTATCTCAAAATTTTGATTGGATGCCTTTGGGGAAAAGGTGGGCGTGGGGGGGGGCGGCTAGTTTCCCTCAAATCACTTTCGACTATTAAAAAGGGCACTAGCTCTTTGAATTTCTAATCGAATTAGAACGTTTTGAAGTTTTAACGACAAAGCCTTCTATAAAAAACCTTATATGCACCCTGGGCATAACTTAAAACCCTTGCCTTGAGGGTTGTGGGGGAGTTTCCTCCTCAAAAACATATTTTCTATCTGGAAATCAACTACGCTGAACAAAATGGCTATCTCAAAATTTTGATTGGATATGTTTGGAGGAATCTCTGGCGGGGGTGGGGGGGCCAGGTGCCCTTAAATCACTTTCGACTATTAAAAAGGGCACTAGCCCTTTGAATTTTTAATTGAATGAGCCTTTTTTGAAGTTTCTACGACAACGACTTCTATAAAAAACCTTATATGCCCCCAGAGCATAACTTAAAACCCTTTCCCTGAGGGTTGTGGGGGGAGTGTCCTCCTCAAAAATATATTTTCTATCTTGAAATCAACTACGCTGAACAAAACGGATGTCTCAAAATTTTGATTGGATGTGTTTGGGGAAAAGGTGGGCGTGGGGGGGCTAGTTGCCCTCAAATCACTTTCGACTATTAAAAAGGGCACTATCCCTTTGAATTTCCAATCGAATGAGCCTATTTTGAAGTTTCTACGACAACGCCCTTCTATAAAAATCTTATATATCCCCAGGGCATAACTTAAAACCCTTTTCTTGAGGGTTGTGGGGGAGTATCCTCCTCAAAAACATATTTTCTATCTGGAAATCAACTACGCTGAACAAAATGGCTATCTCAAAATTTTGATTGGATGCGTTTGGGGGAATCTCGGGTGTGGGGGGGGGGGGGGCTAGTAGCCCTAAAATCACTTTCGACTATTAAAAAGGACACTAGCCCTTTGAATTTTTAATTGAATGAGCCTTTTTTGAGGTTTCTATGACAACGCCTTCTATAAAAACCTTATATGCCCCCAGAGCATAACTTAAAACCCTTGCCCTGAGGGTTGTGGGGGAGTGTCCTCCTCAAAAACACATTTTCTATCTGGAAATCAACTACGCTGAACAAAATGGCTTGGGATGTGTTTGGGAAAATGATGGGCGTTGGGGGGGGGGGGGGGGCTGGTTGCCCTCCAATCACTTTCGACTATTAAAAAGGACACTAGCCCTTTGAATTTCCAATCAAATAAGCCTGTTTTGAAGTTTCTATGACAACGCATTCTATAAAAAAAACTTATATGCCCGCAGGGCATAACTTAAAACGCTTGCCCTGAGGGTTGTGGGGGAGTGTCCTCCTCAAAAATATATTTTCTATCTGGAAATCAACTACGCTGAACAAAATGGATATCTCAAAATTTTGATTGGATCTGTTTGGGGGAATGATGGGCGTGGGGGGGGCTAGTTGCCCTCCAATAATTTTTGACTATTAAAAAGGGTACTAGAACTCTCGATTTCCAATCGAATGATCCCCCTTTAAACTTTTTACGACGACCCCTTCCATATGAAGTGCCTCTCGGAAAAAAAATATAATAATAAATAAATAATGAAACATTGGAGCCGTACGGCCTTTACTGTAGGCAACGCTACAGCGTTGCCTCTGATAATGAAGAAGTGAAAAATTTTTTAGTCGGTCCATCCCTAGATGACGAAGAATACGCAAAACTACAATTTTTTGACAATATCACACTTTTCTGGAAAAAGTATTTCTTAACATTTTTTTCCCAACACCACGCCTAGGTTTCATCCAGAGGGCTCTTGGCGTGTTTTCAAGTTTCCTTGTAAGTAGATATCTTTCTAGGAGGTGAAAAGGGGGGGGGGTATACCCTAAGGAATGCCATATTGGCTTTCTTAAGAATTGCTTAAAATCCCGTTTCGATCAGATCCATTTTTGGAATTTCATAAACAACCCGGGGTGCTACCATTTTGACTAACCGTCACAAGTACTAAACGTCATAAAATCTAACCGTCAGAACCACTAACCGTCATAACATTTAAAAAAAATTATAAGTTTATATAATAGTAATAAGTATATAATAGTTTGGAAACCAATTTCGGCTACATATTTGCACATTAGGGGGATGGGGGTAAAGCATAGCATATATTAAATATGTAACCTCACCTTGGTACCTTTTCTCCCTTAATTCCGAAAAACTCAAGTTTTTAAATTTTCGATGTTATGATGGTTCGAGATTCTGACGGATTTTTTTGTCGATATTATGACGGATTTTGTCGATGTCCTGACGTTAGTGCTCCTGACGGTTAGATGTTATGACGCCTTCCCAACAACCCGAGGCCTTGATCTACTGGTCTCGTGTGTCTCCATTTAAGTAGGCTACACCCCAATATAATACCCTTAACGTCTCTAAAACTAAAAACTGGAATATTTCCTTGAAGTTACGAAAAATATACTCATATTTCGATTGCGAACATATGGGATTTATTGCGTTGTTATATATAGTTTTTGATTCCAGTAAGAACTTCGTGGGGTTTTTGTTTCCCGTTCCTATTTTGATATCTCTACCTTGGCAGTTTAGGGAAGGTGGACTTTTGATTAAGTGGAAAATTCGATCTAGGAGATTTTGTCAAAACATTAGCAAAACCAGATGTGTAAATGGCGGCTGGCGGCTTGTGTTCTAAAAATCACCGATGGCCCCAGATGGTGCTAATCTGTCACCTTTTAGTTTTTATAAGCTGGCCTACTGTTGTGAGACGGAAGGAACGTGGAAAGAGCTATGGTGTTATGATTTCTGCGGTATCTGTGAATCTTCAATTGACATCGCATATCGTGGAATTAATCATTTGTTTACTTTCTGACATTTGCACAAATGCTGATTCGTGAATGAAGGCTGCGAGAAGATGTTATAAATCTGTTTTCGTTAAGACAAAAGGTTCGTTGATATAAGCTGCTTATCCTCATACACCGTGGAAGTTCCTCGTCAAATTATCAACCTTCAGCTTGTCTTAAGTTATATACTCCCGTTATGTATAATTCTAATTCATCTTGCTTAACCTGATATATATTCTGTTTACCGTTAAGCTCCATCCAGGTCATCCATCATAGATGTACTGGATCGATCATTTCTGCTGGAATTGAATTAATAATAAAGATGAATTATGGTTTACTGATCAGTTGTTGTAAAAGAATCGGCGGGATATGTCATGCTCAGGCACCTATATAGGGGGGTATGAGTCCCCCTCCCCCCAAATCCCATTTTTCCGTGTTTCTTCTTTCTTGGTATTTCTAATTCAAGCTATCAAATAATTTTCTTTTGTTATTGGATCCCTCCCCCCCCGCGCAAAAAAATCATGTGTACGATGCAGGTTATTTTTATTATTATTTAAGAAAATTTAAAACGACTCATTTCAGTAGAACATTAAAACAATGTCTTTTGCGGATGCCATATTACGGAAATGCAAGGGACTTGGGACTAATCATTCCTTACGCTATGAATATTATTGGCAATAATCCATACGAGTGAGTGTTACTTTCTCAATTATAAACTGAAAGATTTTAAATATTTTACTTCAACACCACTAGATCAATTAATGTTTAGCTTTAATAGATATTATAATCAATGCCTGCAATGCTCACTAAATGGAAAATGACTGTTTCTAAACCGAATGGACATATTGACCACATAACCAAGGATCGACCCAGGGTACCGGACGATCACGGGCACGTGCCCCCCAGAAGGTCAAAAATTTGTACTAATTACAGGGGTTGGAATGATAGAAAATCCTAATGGGAGAGCCCAAATTTCTCTGGTGCCCAACAAATATAGATTCTATATCTGCCCCTGTACGTAACAACCAAAGGGATACTGAAATAATGGCAAGAATATTTAGCTGTCTGATACACCTTACCCCTCATATACGTAATAATTGATGTTCGTCTTAAGTTTTAATGTTGCTCCTTACTTTCAGTTGAAAAAACTTGTTTTTGAATTTAATGCCCAACAAGATCAGAAGTGCTTTAACAAGATTATGGTAGAAATTGGAATCAGTTTGTGAAACATGCCTGCTACACATTTTGTTTTGCTTACAAGTTTGGCCTCAAATGCAATTTCAACCTCATTTGTAATAAGTGACTCCAAAAGGCCTCATTTTCCATTTTTGGTAAATGTCAAACACAATCTGTAATATATGTTTTGAAGTTGTTTAATTTCTGATCTCCACAGTGCCAATATTCACATTGTTATCAACAAGCTCAGATTCGCTCTGAAATCTGAGCCTTTTTTTGACAATGTTTCTATTTTGACTATTTTTGACTTGTATAGTCCAGTAATAGCCTCTGATTTATAACCAAGTTCAGAAATCCTTTGATACGAAATAGGACGGAAATTAAACGTCATTGTGAAATTTACAGTCTACATAATGTGTTTTGGTTGGGGACTATCCCATTCTAGTATCCTTGTATTTTGTAACTAGGGATTTCAAAAACGCTGAAATACCAAATTCTATTGGAAATCAAACAAGCTACCATTTTTGAAATATGTACTCACTGTGCTTTCTTCTAGGGCACTCGTGTATTAATCTCAGTGGATTTTTTTTTTTGTTGTAATTTTACATTTATCATTTAGAGCCACTTCCTAAATGGTTCGTGAATGATCATGAGGTTTAACATTTATAAATGTGCAAAGCCAAGGGAAGAGGGCTCGGGCCTTACTGCTTCGCTACATTATAAAATCCTTGTTCGTCAGTGTTTAACAATACCGAGCATTCTGCTAAAATCTAGCAAAAAAAGTCTGCCTTAGATAACCAATTTGCATAACTTTGTGCCATTGCCCCTTCCCTCCTTGTGTACATTTTTGACTTCTCTGCCGTTCTGAACTACATCAAATTTAAAATTCGATTCTATGCAAGACTTTGGGGGCACTATAGGGTGGAAATATGTTAAAAGGATGGATGAGCGCATTTAGATTGATTTCCTCACTTAAAAGGGGTACCATGTCTCAGAACTTACGATTTCTAATGAGCCCTCTCCTAGCTTATGTGATCATCTGTTCTATATAATGAGGTTCAGAAGGAAAATATATAGCCTATGTTTTGCAGACGCAGCGCTCCTTGCTAATTCAAAGCTTTCTCCACAGTAAATTGATTTTAATCTTTTCCAACTAAATGTCGATCACTTACCGCTTACTTAACTTTGTGTCGAAACGAATTGTAGCAATACTTTTATTCAATTCACTTATAGTATCGTAACTGTGTCTTTTTACTGCACCCTATCCCCACAAACCAATATAGATTGGAACCTAAAAGCAGAGCTTGTATATTTTTCGCTTATTTTTTCCTTTAAATCAGACCGCTGTTAAATACCAAAATAGGCACAGAAAGAGCTTTTATTAGAAAGCGAATGAAAAATCTAAGGCATGAAGATTTCGTCCTTGAGTACATATCAAAATTCAGTTTTTAGAGTTTCGGCTACTGTTAAGCCGCATTGCTTCTTACTTACAGTTCGTTACCACGGACTCTTTGATAACAGGTGACCATGTTGCGTTATTCTATTTAGCCTCAAAAGTGCCATTTGTGTTCCCCTTTGGGCTGCTAAATGTTTCTAGAGAACAACTGAGATATTATAATCAAATAGCTCATGCATGACCAAAACGGAGTATTGCAAAAATTGAATGCGTTGTTTGGTTTCAAGAAATCTATTTAGGTATCAAATTAAAAAAAAAAAAACTTTTTTTAACTGAAAGTAAGGAGCAACATTAAAACTAAAAACGAACAGAAATTATTCTGTATACGAAGGGGTTGTGAGCCACCCCGTTAAATTCTGTTTTATGCAATTTCATCCTCGACAATTCCAATCCTTGCTGAAAATCTCCTTCGTAAAATTTCTTGCGGATGATTCAGCCTGAAACATTCTCCTTGGCATACTTTCATTTGAAAGACTATAATTTCTAATCGTTTTCCCGATCACTCCGGAAATCCCCCTTCCGTGGATTTTTTTCCCGGAAATCCCAAAATGCTGAAAATAGTCCCCGGATAATTCCCCCGGACTATCTCCGAGTGCAAAATTGAGTTGCCAAAGAGAAATTAAGACAAATAGAAAGAATCTCGTAAAGAATTCTGTCAAATCCCCCCAGCCTAAATATCCCCTGGATAGTTCACCCCCCCGGAAACTTCTCTTCCCACGGAAAATTAACCTCATGGGAAATCCCCCCGCAGAAAATCCTTCCTCAAAATACTTACCCATAACAAATATTATACTTAAACAATGGGCAAATTTCATGACTTGCAGACCTTTCCCCAGGGGTTGTGAGGGGTCATGTTATTCCCAAGGGCATAGTTACTCAGCTTGTCAACTATGCTGAACAAAATGGCTATCTTAAAATTTTGATCAGACGACTTTGAGGAAAAAGGAGGGTGGGATGGGGGCTAGTTGCCCTTCAATCTTTTTGGTCACTTAAAAAAGGACTAGAACTTTAAATTTTTCGTTCGAATGAACCCTTCCCGATATTCTAGGCCTGTTGGTTTGATGCGATTATCCCTGGGGAAAACAAAAACAAATAAACACGTACCCGTGGCAAAAAAATACTCTTTTGGCAAAAAATAAAAATTCCACATTTTTGCAGACGGGAGCTTGAAAATTCGACATTTTGCAGATAGAAGCTTGAAACCTCTACAGTAGGGTTTTCTGATACGCTGAATCTGGTGGTGTTATTCTTATTAAGATTATATGACTTTTAGGGGGTGTTTCTCCCTTTTCGTAGGCAGCGCGCTAGCGCTGCCTAAGTAAAGAACGATGTGGGCACAATGTGTTTTTTTCTTCTTCTTTCTTCGACAGGCACTTCGTATCGAAGGAGTTATCGTAGAAACTTCAAAAAGGGCTCATTCGATTGGAAATTGGGTTGGCTAGTGTCCTTTTTAATATTCGAAAGTGATTGGAGGACAACTAGCCCCCCCCCCCACCGTTTTTCTATGAAGGCGTTGTCGTAGAAACTTCAAACCAGGCTCATTCGATTGGAAATTTGAAGGGCTAGTACCCTCTTTAATAGTCGAAAGTTATTGGAGGGCAACTAGCCCTCCCATGACCATAAGTTCCGCAAAAATATCCAATCAAAATTTTGAGATAGCGATTTTATTCAGCGTAGTTGATTTCCAGACAGAAAATATGTTTTTGAGGAGGATACTCCCCCACAACACTCAGGGCAAGGGTTTTAAGTTATGGCCTGGGGGCATATAAGAACGATTTTGGCACAGTGTACTATTTATTATTTTTTCCTTCTCATTCCTGGATATTTGTCTCTCTTAGTATCTCTTTTGTGGGCGTTCCCGTTTGATCAGGGAAAAAAACTACCGGGCCAGATATCGGTTTTCTCTTTCAGATTGACAGAAAGAGCTTTTATTAGAAAGCGAATGAAAAATCTGAGGCATGAAGATTTCATCCTTGAGTACATATCAAAATTCAGTTTTTAGAGTTTCGGCTACTGTTAAGCCGCATTGCTTCTTACTTACAGTTCGTTACCACGGACTCTTTGATAACAGATGACCATGTTGCGTTATTCTATTTAGCTTCAAAAGTGCCATTTGTGCTCCCCTTTGGGTTGCTAAATGTTTCTAGAGAACAACTGAGATATTATAATCAAATAGCTCATGCATGACCAGAACGGAGTATTGCAACAAATGAATGCGTTGTTCTGATTCAGGAAATCTATTTAGGTATCAAATTAAAAAAAAAAAAATTTTTTTTAACTGAAAGTAAGGAGCAACATTAAAACTCAAAACGAACAAAAATTATTCTGTATACGAAGGGGTTGCCCCCTCCTTAATACCTTGCCTCTCAATTAAAATACACACCACCACCACCACCCCGTTAAATTCTGTTTTATGCAATTTCATCCCCGACGACTCGAATCCTTGCTGAAAATCTCCCCCGTAAAATTTCTTGCGGATGATTCAGCCTGAAAAATTCTACTTGGCATAATTTCATTTGAAAGACTATAATTTCTAGTCGTTTTCCCGATCACTTCGGAAATCCCCCTTCCGTGGATTTTTTCCTGGAAATCCCAAAATGCTGAAAATAGGATGATTCCCCGGATTATTCTCCCGGACTATCTCCGAGTGCAAAATTGAGTTGGCAAAGAGAAATTAAGACAAATAGAAAGAATCTCGTAAAGAATTCTATCAAATCCCCCCAGCCTAAAATATCCCCTGGATAGTTCACTTCCCGGAAAGTTCCCTTCCCACGGAATTTTAGCCCACCATCTTTACAATTTACACCAAAGTGGCGTTTTAAGCCATCTTGTGACCCAAAACATCAGTTTTCGCCAGACAGGGCCAAAATGCCGTGTGATGGAAAATCTAATAGAGCCAGTCTGATTGGCCAGGGTCTAAGACCCTAAACAGGTGGGTTTGAGCCCCCATATTGTAAAATGGTTCTAAACTATGACGTGAATGCCGCACTGACCTGCATATCTATCCGTAAATCGTCAGCTGATAATGACATGAATGCTGCAGTGATTGCTGAGTTTGACCTGTCTCTGTCTCTGTCTCACAGCTTTATTTTTTAAAACAATAGAAAAATTTAGCGTAAAGCGCGAGGTATTGAGGAGGGGACAGCCCCTTTCATAAAAGGAATAATTTCTGTTCGATTTAAGTTTTAATGTTGCTCCTTACCTTCAGTTAAAAAAAACGGTACTTTCCCATTATATGGGCTTTTCTAAAAAGTCAAGTTTGGTTAATGCTAATGAAATAAAATAAAATAGGATGAATACATAATAGTTTATAAACAAATTTGGTCTATATATTTGCACATTAGGTGGGGGGGGGGGGGGGGGTAAAGCATTGCATACATTAAATACGTAACATAACCTAAACCTCCCTCCCCCCCGAAACCCCCAAAAACAACAGTTTAAATATTGTATACGCAATGAAAACCATGCTATTTATTGCATTACTCTATAGCAGTCTCTTGCATTAACCCGTCAAAAACGGGTTTTTCGTGACTGGTTTTCTTGTAAAGGCCCATATAATGGAAAAAGTACCAAAAAAACTTGTATTTCTTATTTATTATATAAGAATCCATAGTTTGGGTTATGTCAGAGAAACCTTTTCGACAATTTTTAATCCTGACACAAACAGTATTTTTTCAATTTTACAACTCTTGAAGTTGACCTGAAAAAGAAAACTTAAATAATATCATTCCTAAAAGATTCTATTTATTCTGTTTCACTACCAATATAGGCCTACACCTAAACTCTTTTTATTTATTTGAATTATAAGAGCAGACGTAGTAAGAATAGTAGCCCCAAAAATTTTTAGTTTAATACCCCCAGTCGTTCTCGATATATTTTTGAGGTGTCTTTTGGTAACCATAAACGCAATGAGTTTTGATTTAGTTTAAAGTAACATTTAGTTTTAAAGCATAATGGCCCAATTGCATAATTATGGGGGGTTGACATGCCCAATATCCCTAAAGACGTAGTTGCTTGACCGTTCTACTATGCTGAACAAAATGTTTATCTCAAAATTTTGACTGGATGCATTTGGAAAATGAATGGGCTTGAGAGAAAGGCTGCTTGCCCTCCAATCTCTTTTTACTCTTAAAAAGGGCACTAGAACTTTTAATTTTGAATCAAATTAGCTCCTTTACAAGTTCCAATTATATTTCCAGCTATTATAGAGTGATCCTAGCTGTGATATTGCTTATGTGCTCTTTTGAAAAACTGCATGCATACAATTTTTTCGCTTAATCAAAACTCATCCTAAACGTTCCCTAAAAGTTTCACCTTAATACCCTTAGCGTCATTAGTTACAGTAACGGTAGTGGTAGTATTAAAAGTACGTATTGCCTTCTGGTTAGTTCAAAATCCCCTCAACATACCCTTAAAGGTCTAATTTAATAATATAAGTTGTTCTTCAGATATTACTTTGTCACCTTTTTGAAAGTCCACATGCTCTTAGTTTGTTTTGATTTATTGCAACATCCGTATAAATATTCCTTAAAAGCCTCACCTTAACACCCTTAGCTTGCGCATTCGCAATAGTTGTAGCAGCATTAGTAGCAGTACGCGCCTAGCACCTTTGGTTTCTTCAAGATCCCCTTCAACACACACCGAAAGTTTCAGCTTAATGCCGTCAACCATTCCATATCTGATGCGTCTGCTTGACAGCCTTTGTGGGTGTAGTGTGTTTCGAATTAGTTCCATACAATATCTAAAAATCACAAATTTTTCGCCTTAATATCCTTAGTTTTAATAGCAGTAGTAGCAGTAGAATTAATTGTAGTAGCCTAAGCTCTAGTGGCAGTAGTAGTAATACTAGTAACAGCAGCAGAAATATGAGTAGAAGCAGTAGCTTTAGGATACAAATTTTTTCTTTTGGTTAGTGCAACATCCCTCGCAACAAGCCTTGTTACTTTCAACTTCACACCAAAGTGTTCCTTATATTTCGCTATTACATCTTTTTGACAACCTGCATACAGACGTCGTGTTGTAATTCTGTTCACCTCCCCCTCAAAATTCATTGAAAATTTCACCTTCATAGCCTTAGGCATAGATGTAATAATAGTCACAGTAGTAGTATTGATATTCCTAGCAATAGTATTTAACAGCGGTAGTACTACTAGCATTAGCAGTATTAACATATTGCTTTTGGGTTTGTTGATCATTCTTCTCATCAAGTCCGGGAAGTTTCAACTTAATACAATTAGCCACTGCTATGACATTGCTCATATGACCTTTTGATAACCAGTATGTTCATATACTTCTTGAAATTTTCATCTCAAAGCTCTTAACCTTACAAGTAGTTGTAATAGATGTAGCATTAGTAGCAGTTGTAATAGAAGCAGCAACAGTAGTAATAGCATTAGTGTGCACATATTGCCTTATGGTGAGACGTTCTTCCCCTTTATGCATTCTCAGAAAGTTCCAACTTAATACCCACATTAATTCTTGAGATACGCTATTTTGACAGTGTGCATGCACATAGCGCTTTTGATTTATTTCAAATTTCCCCTCAGTATTGAAAATAGAGTAGAGAGGTAGTAGTAGTGGTTGTAATTTTAGTAGTATTGGTAGCATGCAAATATTGCCTTTTTGATCATCTCCCATATCATTTCCTGAATTTTCCAAATTAATATATTCAGTTATTCCTGTGTTACCCCCTTTTGACAATCCGTATAAACATAAAGTGTTTTGATTTAATTTAACACTCTCCTCAACATTCTCTGAAAGGCTCCCCTAAATGCCCTTTGTCTTCTTGGAAAGTAAAATTTAAACATGCATACCTTTCTCAATAACATATACTATGTGTAAACAACAAAGGAATTGCCTAACTTAAAGTCCTGGTCCTGAGGACTATGGGGAGGTTGACATCCCAAAGACATTATTACTAGACCTTTAACAAGGCTAAACAAAGTAGATCTCTTAAAATTTTGATCGGATATCTTTTGGGGAATGAAAGGCTTGGGGGGGACTGATTGCCCTCCATTCATTTTTGACTACTAAAAAGGGCACTTAAACTTCTGATTTCCAGTCAAATGAGCTCCATCCGATTCAAAGGTTATACGATCACCCGTTCCATAAAAACCTTATATGCCCCGGGGCATAAATTACAACCCTTGCCCATGGGCTCTGGAGGATTATGTCCACCCTAAAGACATTGTTATATGATTTTTGTACTATTGGTAACAAAATGGTTAACTTACAATTTCAATTGATTGCGTTTCGGGAAAAGAGGATATTAAGGGGGGGGGGGGCTAGTTGCTCTCCACCACGTTTGAATCTTAAAAGGGAACTAGAACTATACATTTTCAATCAAATGAGCCTCTTCTAAAGTTCCCACGACCACCCCTTCAATAAAAGCCTTATATACCCCTGGGGCATAACTTACAACCCTTACCCGCAGACTCAGGGGAATTTTGTCAACCCCAAAGGCCTTATTGTATGATCCTGCGACTATTTTTGAACAAATGGCCATCTCAAAATTTCTATCGGATGCATTTGTGGAAAACATGATGCTGGGGGGGGGCTGCCCCGGATCACTTTGACCGATAAAAAGGGTACTAGAACATCTGATTTCCAATCAAATGAGCCCCCTCTGGAGTTTTACGACCTCGCTTTCCCTATAAACCTTATATGCCCTCGGGGTATAACTCATAACCCTTGCGCATAGGGCTGTGGGGGAGGGGGGTTGTCATCCTCAAAACATAATTTTCAGACCTTTCAACTATGCTGAACAAAATGGCTATCTCAAAATGTTGATTAGATGTGTTTTGGGAATTGATGGGCGTGGGTGGAGGGGCTTGTTGCCCTCCATTCACTTTTGACTGTTAAAAAGGGCACTAGCCCTTTCAATTTCCAATCGAACGAGCCTTTTTCGAAGTTTCTACGACAACAAATGGCCATCTCAAAATTTCTATCAGATGTATTTCGGGAAAAGTGCGAGGTGTGGGGAGGGGGGTATCACCTCTCCGATCACCCTGACTCTTAAAAAGAGCACGTTCAATTTCAATCGAATGAGCCTTTTTCGAAGTTTCTACGACAACAAATGGCAATCTCAAAATTTATATTAGATGCATTTTGGGAAAATACGAGGTGTGGTGGGGTATCCTCCCTCTGATCACTCTGTTTTTTAAAAAGGTCACTAGAAATTCCGATTACCAACCCTATGAGCCCCCTCTTAAGTCTATACGATCACTCTTTCTGTATAAACCTTATGTGCCCCAAGGGCATAACTTACAACCCTTGTCCTGAAGCTGTGGGGGGAGGGGGGGCGTCATTCTCAAAGACATAATTTTCGGACCTTTCAATTACGTTGAACAAACGGCTATCTCAAAATTTTGATTGGACGTGTTTGGGGAAATAGTGGGCAAGAGAGGAGGTTAGTTGCCCTCTAATCACTTTCGACTATTAAAAAGGGCACTAGCCCTTTAAATTTCCAATTGAATGAGCCTCTTTCGAAGTTTCTACGACAACCCCTTCAATACGAAGTGCCCCGGTCTGAAACCAAAAAAAAATAAATAAACAAATAACACATTGTTCCCACATCGCTCTTTAGACTTAGACAGCGCAATTGCGCTGCCTATGATTGTCAGCTGATAATGGCATGGGTGCTGTTATGACTACATAGATTGTTGATAAATCATCTGATGGTGACTTTTATAAGCAAAGCAAAAATCACAAATAGATAAAAATTAGCTTTCAAATGAGCACTTGAGCATCTCTCTATGATGTTTGAGTGCCCCACTTTCAGCGATGAAATAAAATAAGAACAAAAGAAAAGGGACGCATCAGTGTTTTCAGTGCAAAAAAGTTATTTTCCCTATTGCTCAAGATGGGAAACAATAATTCTGCTGCAGAGGGTTTTTGGCTATGCTGATTGCAATGATAGTGTTCATTTCGATATGATACCATTTTCGACGGGTTTCAGGCTTTTTTCGAAATTCCCTTTTACTAGGTTGTTTCTAACGCCGCAACCATGACAAAAGAGATCATGCAACATCACACTGACGTTTGCTGACAGTTTGGGCCATAAAACATCTTTTTTGACCTAAGAGGGTCAACATGCCAGGGAATGCACATTCTAAGACAGTCAATCGATTTGTCATCGTCTAAAACCATCAAAGGAGGAAATCTATGTTGAAAAAGGAGGAAAATCGCTTTTTTGCATGGTTAGGTTATTTACCTAACCAGATACCTAACCATGGTTAGGTTATTTATAACCAGATTTTTTTTTTGAAACTAAGATCAGACATTTGTTGCTACATTAATTTTGCCAATTATGCTAATTAAACAAACTTTTTCTTATTATTATACTGATAAACGTCAAACGGTAGATACGTTGGTTATGTCAGTTTTCCATCTTATGAGTTACACATAATAGTTGGCCTATACTATGGTGTAAAATGTTCGGGCGGGGTAAAAATAAAACTACTCCAGACTCCTCTTACTCCTCTATAAATGGAATTTTTACCTTTATCTGGTAAAAATCATGGTTAGGTATCTGGTTATTTATTTCTAATTCTTTTTTTCTGTCAAGGCTAGCAGGTCATCGAAACATCGCAGAGATGTTTCGATGACTCGTATAAAAGTTGCTGTCTCTCTCTACCTGCCTCTTATAAGTTTGTCTTAATAGCTCCATCGTAAAGTAACATATGGCACCTTCTAGAGTGAAAAACCTAGGAAGTATAATAAGGGCACCCTCAAGGGCAGATCCTTGGCTTTTTTAGGGGGGGGGGGCGCAAAATAGGTTGATCCAATAAACTTGCGTCAGGAGCAAGTTTAATTAATGCAAAATTGCGTTTATTAAGGAAATTACACCACTTTAGACTACGTTAACAGGGGGGTTCGCGCCCCCTTGCCCCCCTGGATCCGTCACTGGGTACCCATACAATATCTATGGTCTAAAAAACTTAATCAGAGGCACAATCGCCCTCTGCTATGCTCTCCCAGCCCCAAAGTAAGCGAAAACTTAAAAAAAAACGCGTGAAAAATATCTAATGAAAAAATATCATTTAACTTGTTTTCATTTTTCAATTGATTTTCCGATGTGCTGATTCTTAAAGATACCGATGACAACATAACCCTGGACTTTTTAGTTATGAGGCTAAGTTGCATTTATCTTGGGAGAATGTTTAAGAAAGGTAGGAAATAAACTCTGTATTTAATGTTGTATTTTAACAAAAAATCGTATCCACCTCTTTAGTTCAATTTCCTAAATTAAAGAAAAATACTTTTTTTAGGTTTATTGTGTATGTTCAAAAAAAATGTTTAAAAGCAATTTATTCTTATGGTAGTAAAGAACAAAGTTGAAACTTAAAACTAACAAACTTATTGCTTCACACATTACGTAAGATTTATCTACAAAACTAGTTTAAATAAACTGACTCGTGGTATTTTCCACTAGCCGTAGAATCTTAAAAAATAGCGCTTTACTGAAAACTGAGCGCGTTGGAGTTTTTACAGAATTATAATTGTACACTAAAAGTTATCGATATCATGGTCAGTGAAAGACTTATCAGAGACTTGTAAGATAGTCTTTTACCTTCATGAGACTGCTCATGGAATTTTCTGTTCCTAAGAGAACATCCTTTTATATTTTAGGTTGGTTTTGTGCTTTCAGTAAAGCGCTAGTTATTAGAATTCTACAGATGTAGGAAAATGTCACTAGTCTGTTTATCTATTCTAGGTTTGTATATATATCTTGCATAAATCTGCGAAAAAGTAATTTTTGTTTGTTCCGATTTTCAATTTCGTTATGTACTTTAGCAAGAAAAACTTAGTTTTTTTCTCTGATTAATCTTTAAGGAGAAGACTTAATCGGAAAACAAATTTTTACACGTTTAGAAAACCGTGCAGATGACATGGTTTTGCTTAATCTTGTTTCATCCTCCGAGCAGTTTCCTTAAATGGTAATCTTGATTTGAAAGAAGCTTATGAATATTAAATTTCTTGTTGTCAAGTCCTGAGACTTTTAAGGGGATCTAAACAGGATTATATTTGCCATGCGAAATTCAAATAAATTAAGTACAAAAAAACTTGGAGACTATTGTATTTGAAGCTAGTAGCTTAGATTGGAGATGGTGATGTGGATCGTGGCGAGGATGAGGAAACTAAGTCCCCTAGCAATTTCTTACGCTTACTAGTCAATACAACCGCTATTCACCTTAATTATTTAAGTTCTAAATCAAAAATCTATTCATGTAAAAATTCTATGTCCTGAGAATAGAGCATAGAAACTGTTCATAAATCATGTGCAAGGTAATATATTTCAGTGAGGCAGACACCTGAACAAGAAGGGCCACTGGGTTATTTACTTTTATTTTCCGTATAATTCACCAAGTCTTCGTGATTTTCTTAATTTGCCCCCCCCCCCCGAACTGGATTTATGTGTACGTGCTTCTAGGGACCAAACATGTCGGTGGGGACCATTTAAAAAAATACAAAAACTTGCGAAGTACTGAACTAGTAGCAAGGGTTGTTTTCCTCTTTTTCGAAACTAAACTTAAAGAATCTTATAATTTTGGAATCAGCATGAAACTTCAACTCTTTTGATGTATCGATTGATATCACAATTCCGTTTGTAGAGTTTCGGTTACTATTGCACCTTACTTATAGTTCGTTACCAAGAACTGTTCGATGAATGCATTCATACATTTCTATGAATTATTTTTCTGTAGGCTTTTCAGTAAATCCTATTTTATTTATTATGTTGAGAATCTTTGTAGATAAATCTTTTATATGAACTTAGTTTTAAAAAAGGAAAAAAAAAAATGAGCTTAGCCGCTAGTTCGCGGCTGAGGTGAATGTGAAATAATTCTCATACTGGACTTCGTCAGCGGGTGGTCTTTTGAAAGGTCTTCTATAAGAAATCACGTTGAAAGAGGTCGTCACATGTACTCAAAGGGTATTTCTTGCCCGGCACCTCTCCCTCCCAAAAGGTGATTTTTACTTTTTCATGTTTCCTTCGTATAATGTGTATCTTTTTTTGGGTGTTTGATCCCCCCCCCCGTCTCCCCCAGTGCTTAGGGTGGAAGTATTTGATATATGTATATGCCATATGTTTGTGTTATGTTGATGTTTTTGTATATGTTTATATGTATATGTTTTTGTATATGTCAAGAATTGTTCACGAATTTTTCCTTGGGGGGGGGGGGGGTGAGTTCTAAGGTTCATTCAACTGAGAAAATCGTCCTATCTTCCCTTTGTCCAGGTTTGTATCTTCACTTATCCGATGTGCGGCTGCATGGTGTTTTCGATTCGAATTCTTGCTATCTCCAAAACATGTCATATGTTTGTGTTATGTTTATGTTTTTGTATATGTTTATATGTATATGTTTTTGTATATGTCAAGAATTGTTCACGAAATTTTCCTTGGGGGTGAGGGGTTCTAAGGTTGATTCAACTGAGAAAATCGTCCTATCTTCCCTTTGTCCAGCTTTGTATCTTCACTTATCCGATGTGCAGCTGCATGGTGTTTTCGATTCGAATTCTTGCTATCTCCAAAACAAAGTTTTCACTTTGGCTTGTTATCTTTCTCATCACGGTGTTTATTTTGTACTGTAACTGTTTGTCAATACCGTTTGTTTGCTTAGTTTTGTTTGTGTTATTGCTAAATTCATGATAGAAAAAAGTGATTATTTAAAGTTAATCTTTTGGCAATTTAATGGTGATTCACTTTTTATCTTTTTTTTTTTTTTTTTGCAATGATACAGCTTGAGAACACTCCGTGGTCAGAGCTACGAAGAAAATGCAGCGCTGACTAAGTGACGAGCAGTTTTGATTTCTATAAATTATTATTTCTGTTTTCTTGCCTGGCCACTTCGTGTGGAATGGGTGGCCGTAGGAACTTCGGAGGGGGCTTAATCGAATGGATATTGAAAGAAGTTCTAGTACTCTTTTTAAGAGTCGAGAGTGACTGGAGGGTAACCAGCCCCATTCTTGAGTCTTTTTTGCTCCCTGGCCTTCTGTATCCCCCCCTCATGATATTAGATTTGTTCAAAGTAGTCGTAAAATCTTAAGGTGAAAAATCTTGACTTTGTGTCCCAAAAGGCTAAGGGTATTGAGGTGAATTAAAAATAAAAACACACGGACCGAAATAAAAATTGTTCTCATTAAAGCTTAAACGACGTTCTAATCTTTAGAAGACATGCGGAGGAGAGCTCTAGTCCTTTCTGTGGTAGTTTTGTTCGTTGTAACTTATTAGTTTATATCCGTTTTATGCTTGAATCATTATTTGACTTTATTTCTCCTCGTCTTTGGTTTAACACAGCTCTTTGCTTTTCTTTAAAACACTTCTTTTGTGGGAAATTTTTTTTTTTAACTAATTAGCAGTAAATGCGGCTATGCTTTTTCTTGGCTAAACGATGATCTGGGAGCTTTTAGACAGTGACGTACACCCGTGGGGTTGGGTCCAAAATTCTAAATTTCCCGGTATGTCTGGGCACTTCTTATTCATATTACGAAATAAAATTCGTTTCTTTATTATTGGCTCCCCGAAATAAAATTCCCGTGTACGTGCCTGCTCTTAGGGATTTTTGGCAAGGTCAAGATTTCCTGAGTTTCTCAAGGGTATAATTTGGAAACATCACTCGTACCTGATAAATCTGAAGACGCTATTTTAACATCTGTCATGCTTGGGAAACCGCTGGAGGTATTTAGTTTGAAACGTTAAGGGGTGTTGGGGAAAAATGGAAAATATTGCACAAGCAGTGGTGGTTTTAGGAGAGGGGTCACTTGACCTGGTTGCAGAAATTTTAGGGGTGCAAAATTTCAAATAAACAATCTACCGGTTATAATCATTTTCTAATTTTTGAAATTTTATTTTCTAAAACAAAGTAGAGGGCATAGTTGGTGCCCTGTTAATAAATGAAAACTTTTTTTTTAATTTGGCCTGGAAAATTTTTGGGAGACAGGAGGGCGCTAATCAAAATATTACCCCGGGTGCAAGCGAGGCAAGAACTGCATTTGTGTGCATGGGGACTTCAAATTTGTGCTTGAGGGGAAGGGACTTGGCAATTTTGTCTACGATCCCCTGAATTGTTTTTGCACCCTTAACCCCATTGGACATAATCAATGCCAGGGTCGTGTCCAGGATTTTTTTTGGGGAGGGAGGGGGGCATTACAAAGGATTTTTTCAGTGAGGTTTGGCAAAAAACTTTAAAAAACGCTTCAAAAATTTGTTTGTTTTCATTTTTGTTACGTTTTTACGAGTGGGATAAGAATTTCGGCGGAGGTTCAAACCCCCTACCGCCCTGGATACGGCCTTGATCAATGCAAATCTAAGTAGGGATGTAAATAAAAAATAACACTTATGTTTTGCTAAGTTATCAAAATGGTGTTTCTGCGATGTCTCGGGAACGCCTGGGGCTACCAATTTGAAACTTTTGGGAAAATTCAGGAGGGGTGGGGTAAGTAAACATTGAACAATGAGTTGGGGAAAGGGAAGAGATAAATCAAAAAAGACTATGTGCATTCAGGTTATCAAGATACAATATCTGCGATGTCTCAGAAACGGCTCGGAGACAGAGCTGAAACTATAAGGTAATACTGGAAAAGGAAAGCGAGGGGCAGCGGAACTTCAAATTTTGTGTCGGGGAGAGAGACTAAACATATTCTTCCTCCTTTCAACCCACACGTTCTATAACGTTCTATAACGTTCTCCTTTCAACCCTCAAGTACTATAAGCTGATAGGACTTAAATTCTATTCACAGCCAAGTAGTAAGGTAAATAAAAAGATATTATGTGCTGCCAGGTTATCAAAACAGCATGTCTCCACTATCTTGGGAAGCAGGCTGGGAGATCAAGTTGAAACTTCTGGGGATTTTTGGGGGAAATGGGAATTAAACCTCGAATTTTAATTTGGGAGGAAGAGGAGACGTTTTAACACATTTTGTATTGGAAAAGTAGAAAATTATATAATTGACATTTTAATTCCCAATTTTTTGATTAAAGATGAAATTTCTATGTGATTAATAATTAACCAAAATAATTCTTTTCTTTAGAATTTTTTAAACTGCGTATTCAGTCTGCACAAAGTAAGCCTATTTTTGCATGCAAAATTTTTGAAAGGTTGAGTAGGTTGGCTGACTAATTTATTACTGATTGCAGAATTTAGGCTATTTACCTTCTTCTACATTTTGCAATGCCTGAAACGACAAGTCCGTAGACTAGCAGTTAAAATGGATATTCAAATAACTTTTTTTTTTTTTGGCTCTAGTGCCAGTTTTAGCTCCTGCCAGTCTCTCATACTCTTTTTTGAAAACCTTAGTGACATAGCATCGCTATTCAAAAAACCAGCATGGAACGAAGTTTTTTTATTTGATCCCTTTAAGTTCAATAGGCTATAGCTTTTACCTTTTTTTCATATTACTGTTTTTCAGAAACCGTTACTAAATTGACACTATTGAGTTTTTTCATATTTGCTTATGTAAATTAGATTGATCCAAGTTAGCAGTAGATTATGTTACTTCGACAATGTGCTATTGATGAACTAGGCGGATTGGTGTACAGTAAATATTTATTGAGCTCTTTGGAAAGAAGTAGCATATCATGGTGTCTCCAGTCTGGACTTTTCATATATTTCCATAAAATAATAAAATAGGACAGACTCGGGCAATACAAATAATGCAGCACCACCTATTTCCTACGGGCGCATATACTGAGGAGGCAGGCATGTCCGGCCAAAATCTTCAAATTGTGATGATAATTCCTTTTATTCCTTGTATGATTCACCTAATTTTTTTATAATTGCCCCCCCCCCCCCCCTAAATCACTTCTTTTCTACGTGGCGACTAAGCGTCGGACCGTAATATATCCGCCTGGGATGAAAAAATGAACAGATTCCCCAATGCTTAGCTCGACTGTTCAAAAAATACATGGTGTAAAAGTTTGCAAAGGCGTCGAATTTTGCAAAATTGTAACCAAACTATACGACTTAGTACCCAAATAGAATCGGGGGAAAATCTGAAATGAACGACTATGATAGTGTTATATACACATATATTTCAGGCAATATAGGCTATACACATACATTTCAAGTCCGATAAAGCCATTTACAAAAACAAAGGAAACTAAAAAGTTAAAGAAAAACTTATTATTTACGGGCCTCTAAACTTTCTAAAACGAAGTTAAATTAAGGAAACAAGTTTTCTTAACTGAAAGTAAAGTGCAACATTAAAAATTGAATCAAACAGAAATTACTCTGTTACGAGGGGGGGGGCTACTCCTCAATCCTTTACACGTTTCACGAAAGTTTTTTAGTCACGCGTTTTGCGAAAGTTTTTTAATGGTTTTTAAAAGCATCTTATTCCAATTCAGCGGCCTTGTGTTTCAGCAGTCGTTCTTAAAGAATTAGGAAAAAACTCAGTCTTTAACGTAAAGAGTTTGGGATCCAGGAGGGGGGCAGCCTCCATCATGTACGTAATAATTTCTTTTCGTTTTAAGTTATAATATTGCACCTACGATTTCATGTCGCTAAAAACAAAGCTCCCAGCAGCACTTGCCAGTCCTCCTCCCTCCCGTCCACCACGAAATTTTCTAGTGAGGCTCTTGATGTCCCCGCCTCACCTTTTCCACCCCTGTGTCGATAGGCATGTGCATTTAATGTTTAATACTGCATAGGGAAAGATTGTCGCAATGGGAGGGGTACTTTTACCCTCCCCTCCCCTCGCACAAATAATAAAGACGTAGACCAAAAATTTCCCGGGAATCAAGAAGGATTAGATATCAATTCCCCCCCCCCCTTCTTTCCTAGAACTCATTCTATGTTTATCTGAAGGCTAAATGAGATTTGGAATGTTTGGGCATTTAAATGCACTCTGTGAGGCGTCCCCCCACCCTCTCGCCTTCGAAATGACCCACCACCCCTCCTTCATAATAGCTGATGCGCCCGTACACATCACTGTGTATATTTTTATAAATGGGATAGGTCGCAAATGAGTTTAGTTACATTAAGAATTAAGATAAATGTCCACATTAACGATTTATCTTGTATGGGCTACGTTAGCTTTTAGAAACGACACCATTTGGCATTACTTTCTCTACACACTGGGATGCTACTGGATACTTTTATATCGATAGGCTGTCTCAGAATTTTCAATTGATAGTAACTTGGTTCTGTTTTGGGCGAAATCGTAGTTTTTGGCAAGTAAAACAAAAAGTAACATAAGAGCAGGGTTGCCGCCTCTAGTGATTGATCACTAGTATCAGTTATGTTTGTTTCTCCCAAAGAAATTCTCTGCAATAATTCTAGGTGATTTTGCACATGGTTCCATTTTTCTAGTTTTCTAGTTAGTATTTTTCTGAGGTTTACTGTCTTTATGTTTAGTCTACATTTTTTTGTTAAGTAGGATAAGAACAGAGTTAACCGGCCCTAGTGACTCATCAATAGTTTTAGCGAGCATTTTCCTGTGGTGATTTCTATTTTTTTATGGAATTTGAAGTGTTTACAGGGGGAGCCGGCGTTCACCTCCACCCCGGAAAAATAACGCTCCCCAAGAAAATCCCCCTCCGGACCCCCCCCCCCCCGATAATTCCCCCCACGAAAAACCTCTCCCACATGTAAAATTGAGCAGCCAAAGAGCAATTACAAAATAGGTACCTCAAAATGTCGATCAGATGTCCTAAAGGGTAACAAAAGGACCATATATCAAAACCACTTTTAGGACATGGACTGGATGGCCTCCAATTCCCCTCCTATACGGAAAAATTCTGCTCATTTTGGGGTTTAATGTTACTTTTACAATAACAGCGCACACCAGAAATATTCCCAGAAATTAAGAGGGATTACATATCAATTTCTACCTCGCAATCTCCCCCCCTCCCGCCTTCCATAGAAATGATTCTGTATTTACCTAAAGGCTCAGTGAGGGATGGAAATGTTTGTCCGGCTTGTAAAAACGCAATAAAAATCCATAAAAACACATTTTTGTTACGTTTTTTAAAATTTTTGTACCCCCCTCTCCCCAAAAAATAACATCCCTAAACAAAATTCATGGGTACACTTTGCAAGTTATATAAAAAACATAACAAAATTACAGGAAAATCATAAAACTCATGATATTGCGTGATTGATAGGGTCCGAGCCCTCCCCCCTCCCCTGCAAACATGACCGATATGAGTTCAGGAAGTGTATGCTTTAAAGTGGTTTCTAGTTAGGCTTTCTGTGGGCACTTTCTTGAATTTATGTGCTTAAACAAAAAAAACAAGTTTTTTTTAACTGAAAGTAAGGAGCAACATTAAAACTCAAAACGAACAGAAATTATCTCGTATATGAAGGGTTGCTCCCTTCTCAATACCTTGCTGTTTACGCTAAAGATGTTAGCACTTTTAAAAAGCTTCCTGTTCTAATTAAACCCTGTGTTTCAGTAGCCGTTCTTAAAAAAATTGGGACAAACAATCAAACTTAGGTGTAAAGAGCAAGGTATTGAGGAGGGGGCAGCCCTTCAAATACGCAATAATTTCTGTTCATTTTGAGTTTTAACGTCGCTCCTTACTTTCAGTTAAAAATATTTGTTTTTTAAAATTTAATTTCTGTTCTTTTTTCAAATAATGCATGTAAATCTGGCTCACCCTCCAAAAAACATACCCACCCTCCCCCCTCACGGGAAACTCCACCTTGTAAATTTCATCCTACGTAAAGTATCCCCTCCCCCGTTAAATTCCCTCCAGACAGTTCCATCCTCGTGGAAAATCTCCCCTCCCCGTGTACCATTGAAGAAATATTGGTATTGGTGGTGATAGAAAAATTAGTATTTGAATCAAACGTATTCTTATTAGTCAAAGATAAAACCTGGCTTTCTCAATAAATCAGATATGAATGGCCTAGGTTTATTTCCCTATTGTTATTCCTTATAATTGAACCGGATGCTGTAATTTCTCCAATATACGTATTAATCGAATTGTATTTTAATGCTGATTTTGAATATCTTTGAATTATTTTATTTAATTTAATCCATCAAAAGTTATGAGGAATTAAGAATTATTGAACTATAAATTTTGACGTCTCAGAGCTTTGTTTCCACGGCGCGATCAGATCTGACTTAAGAGGGACGAATACTTGTAGGCTAACAGGGGTTAGAAACTTTTTCTAAGCTGTTGCGATGACAGCTTTTGGTGTTTGTAGGGATGAAGAAATGTGGCCTCTTCTGTCTCGGGTTATCTGGAGGTCAGATTCCTTTGGGAGCATTTACCTTGGAGACTTACGAACTAATTACCTATTATTAGACTAGACGCAGACATATAAATGAAATAAACACAGATAAAAAGACAATAGATTTATTGAACTTACATACTTAGTTGCACAGCAACAGGTCACTTCAATGACAATAATGGTGACCGAGATGAAAGAGTTAAAACTTCTATCTCAATGGCTCTTCTCAAGTCTGACTTACGATTCCTTCCAAATCTCATTTACGAATCATTTTAAAAAGCACATCTACCCCACTACCAAACGCAGTTCTTTCGTCCTGCGCTGTAAGGACTGGCTTGCTATTGGCTCACGTGGCCCAAGGACACGAATCCTCGTCCAATAATCTCTTTAATATATTTCAGATGATTCAGGTGTTTACACGGTTTTTTTGCCATTTAAACATCCTTAGAAATATTTTGCATAGCATTTTTTTTGCTACAAATTATCTTAGCGAAATTCAAACGACTAGCGTCGTTGTTTGACTGAAGCTAAAATGCAATTTCTCTTTTTGCTGATTAAGAATTTAGACTCTTGGAAGCGGTATTTGAACTCAATTAGGGGACGTATAATTTCTGCCCGAATTATCTTTAGAAGGAAAGAATCCTGTATTTTAAATATATCATGGTACACATCACCCTTCCCATCAATTAATGACGTCCCGTCATTAGTAACTGCTCATTAGGAGTGCTAAAAATTTTCTCTATTATTTTTCTTATTTCATTCTACATCCCTTTCTAGAATTTACTGGACTAAGATTATTTATGGTTCTAGGTTAGCTACTATACTAAGGATTTTTTTTTCTACATCTAACACTGTTTACATTTATATTTACAATAAGGTTGGGGCTATTCTACCTTTACATAAGTTTTTTTTTTGGATTCACTTTTTTTTGTCTATGTGGCATACTACATTCTATCTACACTACATTAAATGAATAGCTTGACAACGCTACACATAACTATCTGGATATCTAATACTACATACATAAACGATTTAAAACACACAATGTTGTGTTTACCATGTTCACTGGTAATTTTAAAATACTTTCACTATTGGGATTTTTGAATTGTCAAAGTTATTAGGAAGTAACACATGTAGGTTCACATCTATTCATCACCTTAGAGTCCTTAGTGTACTATACCCTTCTGTTGTAAATTATTGTTCTTCTCTCTTTTTGTCTTGGCAAAAATTTTGAAGCATTTACGTTATGGTTTCTTCATGGAACAGTTTGAGTCTAGTTGTCTTTACACGACAAGTTTTCCCCAATAGTCAACTGGAAAATGACCGTTAAATATCGTTCTAATAGTCAACTGGGAAATGACCGTGCATCTAAATATGAAAGTAAATGGACACATTCGTCATTGAGTATTACAATGAGCTGCCCAGTACAGATACGACCCAGTAGCATCTATTTTCATCATATCTCAACCAACGAAGAGTACTCACCATAACTCCAGGCAACTTTCATCCCAGCTTCGTCTACGAAAACAACAGTTACCTTCGACCGTCGTTTCTTCGACAATGAACCATATTACATATCAGGTAACACTATATTCGAACCTCAGTATCAAGTACTTTAACGAACTATACAATCACACAAATGCGGAGAAACCCATCGGTCAGTACAAGATATAAATACATAGATATCGCCTTTGATACTCACTATGGACCCCAGAATAATTTGACAGTATAGTGATAATATTTGAAGATAAACGATATTTAACGATATTTGAAGTTAAATGATACTTAAAGACATTTGAAGATATTTGAAGCTGAAATAAAGACAAATTGAAGTTTAAATCTGAGAACCCCATCGATCAGCACACGATAAACGATATTTAACGATATTTGAAGTTAAATGATACTTAAAGACATTCGAAGATATTTGAAGCTGAAGTTAGAGACGATTTGAAGTTTAATTCTGAGAACCCCATCGATCAGCACACGGTAAACGATATTTGAAGTTAAATAATATTTGAAGATGCTTGAAGTTGAACTTAAAGACAATATATTAAAAGAGTCACTATAGTATGACAACCACCCGTTCCAAAAGGCACAAATGAACAATTTTACGCGAGAATACATCCTCTGTGTGCCTCAAAAAATCCTAAAAATGATATACTGAGAAGAAAAACACCAACACCTGTAGTGGGAAGCATCATTTCCCAGTTGACTATTAGAACGATATTTAACGGTCATTTCCCAGTTGACTATCAGGGAAAAATTGTCGTGTAAAGACAACTAGACTCGAACTGTTCCATGAAGAAACCATAACTTAAATGCTTCAAAATTTTTGCCAAGACTAAAAGAGTGAAGAACAATAATTTACAACAGGAGGGTGTAGTAAACTAAGGACACGAAGGTGATGAATAGATGGGAATCTACATGTGTTACTTCCTAATAACTTTGACAATTCAAAAATCCTAATAGTGAAAGTGTTTTAATGTTATCAGTGAATATGATGAACCCAATATTGTATGTTATAAATCATTCATGTATGTACCACAAGTAGAATTAGGTGTAATATTATCATGCTATTCATTTAACGTAGTGTAGATAGTATGTAGTACGTCATATGGACAGCAAAATAAAAAAAAACTAATGTAAAAGTAGAATAGCCCCAACTTTATAGGAAATGTAAAAGTAATCAGTGCTAGATATAGAAAAAAAAATCCTTAGTATAGTAGCTAACCTAGAACCATAAATAATCTTAGTCCGGTATATGAATTTTAGATAGGGATGTAGAATAAAATAAGAAAAATAATAGAGAAAATTTTTAGCACTCCTAATGAGCAGTTACTAATGACGGGACGTCATTAATTGATGGGAAGGGTGATGTCTATCATGATATATTTAAAATACAGGAGTCTTTCCTTCTAAATATGTTTCGGGCAGAAATCAACTGTCCCATAATTTATTTAAAATCCCGCTACAAAGTTTATAAATTATTAATCACAAAATATATAATGTGCATTCTAGCTGCAGTAAAACAACGACGCTAGTCTTTCGAAATTCGCTAGGATAATTATTATCAAAAAAATTATATTCACAATATTTATAAGGAAGTTTAAATGGCAAAAAAACGCGTGAATGCTCGAATCATCAAAAACACTTAAAAGAATTCATTGGACGAAAGATTTACATCCTTGGTCCTCTTGGGCCAATGGCGAGCAGTCCTTACAGCGCAGGACGAAAGAACTGCGTTTGGTAGTGGGGTAGATGTGCTTTTTGAGATTATTAGTAAGTGAGATTTAAAAGGAATCTTAAGTCAGATCTGAAAGGATTAGTACATCAGACCTAGAGAGATTCAGACGAAATTATTATATTTTGGTCACCGTTATTGTCATTGAAGTGACCCGTTGCTGTGCAACTAAGCATGTGAGTTCAATAAATCTATTGTCTTTTTTATCTGTGTTTATTTCATTTATATGTCTGTATCTAGTCTAATAATAGGTAATTAGTTCGTAAGTCTCCAAGGTAAATGCTCCCAAAGGAATCTGATCTCCAGATAGCTCGAGAAGAAGAGGCCACGTTTTTCATCCCTACAAACACCAAAAGTCGTTATCGCCACAGCTTAGAAAAAGTTTCTAACCCCTTCTAGCCTATAAGAATTCGTATCTCTTAAGTCAGATCTAATTGTGCCATGGAAACAAAGCTTTGAGACGTCAAAATTTGTAGTTTAATAATTCTTAATTCCTCATAAAACATTACATAACACCCGTAAAATTTCTTCCGGACGATCCAACCTGAAAAATTGTCCTTAGAAAAAATTAACCTGAAAAATTATTTCATTTGAAAACGACTTTAATCTCTGATCGGTTTCTAGATCACTCGGGAAATGCCCCCTTCCGTAGAAATTTTTTCCGGAAATCAAAGCGCGCGGAAAATAGCCCCTGGATACTTACCCCGGAACATCTCCACATGCAAAATTGAGTTGGCAAAGAGAATGTAAGACAATTAAAAAGAATTGTACATAGGAATTCTGTCAAATCCCCCCAGTGTAAAACTTTACCTGGAAAATTCACCCCCCCCCCCCGGCATTTTCCCTCCTCAAGGAAGATTCTCCCAATGGAAATACACCCCAAGTAAAAAATCCGCCCCCGAAAAATTTCTATATACTTCCCTATAACAAATACTATACGTAAACAATGGCCAAATTTCGTAACTTGCAGGTCTCTTCTCACAGTTTGGGGGGGGGTCATTTTAGTCCTAAAGACATAGTTATTTGATCTTTCAACTATACTGAACAAAATGGCCATCTCAAAATTTCCGATCACATAACTTTGGGAAATGAAGGGGCGTGGGAGGGGCCCAGTTACCATCCAATTTTTTTTGTAACTTAAAAAGGGCACTAGAACTGCGCCCTCTCCTGATCTTCTAGGACCATTATTTCAATACGATCACCCCTGGAAAAAAAAATAAAAATAAATACGCATCCCTGATCCGTCTTCTAGCAAAAATAGCAAAATTTAACATTTTTGGATATAGGAGCTTGAAACTTCTACAGTAGGGTTATCAGGTACGCTGATTCTGATGGTGATATTTTCATCAATATTCCTTGAATTTTAGGGGGATTTTCCACCCTGTTTTAAAAATCAGACAATTTTTTCAGGCTCGTAACTTTTGATCGGTAAAACTTAACTTGATGAATCTTACATATTTAGAATCACCATAATAAAGTGATTCTTCTGATGTATCTATTAATATCAAAATTCTGTTTTTTAGGCTTTCGGTTACTATTGAGCCGAGGCGCTTCTTAATTACAGTTCGTTACCACAAACTGTTTGGAAAGGCTACATTTGAAAGGGCTCCAAAATAAAGTTTTCCCATGGCATTTTTCAAGAACTGTTGGTTCATGGTCGCAGCGATAGCTAGAATCTAGTAAAGAGCAAACCATGGCCCATAGTACCCAAAGTTTAAAAATGTGGTTTTAAAAGCAACTGTCTAGTGAGAAAAAAAGTGCTATTTGCAGCTGATTCAGGAATGCTAACTATTATGGCGATTGATCTTAGTAGTAAAATATTACTTTGAAAGGAAATTATAGAACTTAAAAAAAAGCCTGAAACCCATCAAAAAAAATGTTGAATCGAAGATACACAATTGAAATCGGTATTGTCGGGAACCCCATTCAGTGTACTTACAGCCCACCCTGAACAACAATCTTTTGTTATGGGTAGCACTGATGTGTCCTCTTTTTTCATCTTTTCTTCTTGGCAATAGCGGGGCACTAGAACAACTTAGAGAGCTGATTTTATATATATATATATATATATATATATATATATATATATATATATATATATATATATATATATATATATATATATATATATATATATATATATATATATATATATATATATATATATATATATATATATATATATATATATATATATATATATATATATATATATATATATATATATATATATATATATATATATATATATATATATATATATATATATATATATATATATATATATATATATATATATATATATATATATATATATATACATTCTTGTATTTATTTATATATTTTTTGTTCCTTTTTTCCACTTTTTTTAGGTAAAATTATCAAAAAAGGGTCTTTTCCAATCAAAAGGCTCCAAAACAATTTTTTTTTTTAATTAGGCAGGGGCTAGAAATAGGGGGCACGGGCACTCCCCTCCTCAGTTACCGCAAATAGATCTAGCATGCAAGCAACATTGTAGAGAGACATTTTAATAGCTCAATTCAAAGTTATTGATCATTTCAGCGTGTTTTTTGTAGATTTATGCAAAAGAGCATGAAAAAACCGTATCGAATGGTGATAAAACTTCGAGGTCTATGTTACCTTATTGTCTTATATTTCTAGTATGTAATAAACGCGTGACTTGAAAAGGCAAATATTACAAAGAAGAATCTAATTGACAAGATGTTTTGGTCTAGTGGTAACATAAAAAAAAGTGGTCTAGCGGTAATAATTAAAAAAAAAGTTTTTCTCATGAAATAAAGAGTGAAGTTGAAACTTAAAACGAACAATAACTACATCGTATTTTTGAAAAAAATGTTTCAAACAAACTGGCTCGTGATATTTCCCTTTATTTGTAGAATTTTCAAAAACCAGCGCTTTACTGAAAACTAAGTTTTCTTGAGATTTGTAGAGTTTCGTGTCGTAAAAGTTATTGATTTCACGGCCGGTAGAAGAATATTGAGAGCTTTGTGAATTATTCTCTTATTCTCTGCAGGACACTTAAAGATTTTCCTGTTTGCATTCCTGTTTTGTTGTGTCAGTTTTGTGTTTTCAGTAAAGTGATAATTTTGTATAATTTTACAAATATAGGGAAATATCACGAACCAGTTTGTTTGGAACGGGTTTTTCAAAAATTATTGCATAAACCGCGAAGCACTTCTTTTTGTTTCAAGTTTCAACTTCGCTCTTTACTTTCATCGGAAAAACTTGTGTTTTATTATGTTCAAAGGAGGTTGACTGAAGTCATGGCTTTGATAGGTGTCCTTTCACAGGTATTTTTTCTCTATTCTAGCTAATGGTCGATGATATTTCTTGTGTTTTTCCGTGGGGTTATTGGCAACCCTGTGTACAAGGCTATTACTATGTCCATCTGGTATGTTCTATTTAATAGTAGGAGTAGTAATAACGGTTTTTATTCGTTGAGAGTGCATCAGATACTAAATTCGTCGATTTTTCAACAAAGGTAAAGCGGAATATCAGATAAATTCAAACAATGACTCTACAAAACTGATTATAGACACGACCAATGTTTCAATTGAAGAGATGCAGGCCCATTGTAATATCCTCGGAAGTCCACGCGCCATCAGTCGGCTCAGATTTCACTTCAATCTAACCGTCATTTTGAACAGCAGAGATACAAAGCACCGCGCAAGAAAAAACGGAACCGACATCATTTAAAATCTAATTGACTTACTGAGACAAAACAGGGAGACTCGTGGACGGTCTTTTGATGGGAAGCAGATATACGGTTTTTTTGTGGTCAGAAGAGCACTAATTTTTTTTCAAATTTACCAAGGAATATCGCTGTCCAAAATCATAAGGTATTAACTGTTATTTTGGGAAGTAGTATTTTAATATTACAGGCAAAAATGGCTTGGTGCTTTACTATCACTATGCCCGAAGCCAACACAGCTACAGACGTTCCTCCACCATCTGATGTGTCCGTAGCTTCATTTTTTATCGCCTCCCAGGAAGTTCCGGTTCCCTTCAAATGTGTTCTTATGTCGTTTCGGTCGACTCCAGATGGATGACCAAAAAGTACAGTCTTTATCAATTAACAATCATACATCCTTCAAACGTAGCCCGGCCATATTAACCTTTTTTCATTATATCCCCAGAAAATAGGTCGAACTCAGGGATATGAGCCTAAGTTCAAAATTGTTGCTTTCTCACTTGACCTTTATTTTCATAAAGGACAGCTACAGTTGATTTCCAGAAAAACCGAATCACACAAGGACTTTCAATCTGTATGATTGGAGAACTAAATTAGTCACCAACACCGCAGATTCAATCACCCCTTTCGTGAACCTTTTAGTAGGAAGTAGGCATATTACGCCTCCTTTCAACCGGAATCATGCAAATAATTTTGAACTGTAATGTCAATGGGCGAAAGTCGACAGTTTCCTCCAATGCCGACAATGTGCCATTTATATATAACCAGAAGATTGCATTCATTTACTAACTATTACAGTGAGTAGAGGGTAGTTGTGTTGACCAAATCGTGTTGGGAGAAACTCTATCCTCTTGAAAATTTTAAAAATTTCGTCTGATATTTTCTCTTTTACATTTTAGTTCCCATGCACATACCCCATCTAAGTCAGATGTAATACTAAAAAAAAAAAAAAAAAAAAGTTTAAAATGGTCTAAGGCTCGAAATCAGGATTAGGTATTGCAAGTACACTGTTTTGAGCCTGCACATTCGCGTTACCAAAGGGGTCTCCTACTCCCCGTCGCCCGGTGTACATCTCCGAATGTCAAGCGTGGCCCACTTCTACAACGTTGCACCTTTTGCACTATGCGTGACACACATCCGCCACGCGTGCCATACGCCACATCATATATATGATATTTGAAAGTGGGCCACCCCTCGAATTACCTATTGAATTGGCGTTGACTGTTTATAGATATGTCTAACCGAATGTGAAAGTAAAAATAGGCTGTAAGACAACATGGTAATAACATTTTGAGGTAGATTTTATGGTGGCCTCCACTTATAGCGCTGATTAATGGTTTTTAGTTCCTCATAAGGTACAACCGAACTCTGATGCTTATACACCATGGCGCCTTGTTTATGGTTGATAAATGATTTACGTCAAATGGTTGACTAATTATCATATATAAAACTATTACTTCTGTACATTTAATGTTGTGGTTGAAGTTAACGGTTTTGTTTTGTACCCCCTGAAAAATGGTCTAAATCTTGCATTGCTGTTTGCACTTTGTAATGTTGTTTGGCATTGTTTCTGGGGCAAATCTATGTTATTGTTATGTTCCGCATATCAGCCTCCACGCCAGTTTTATCTGAAGTGGGCAAATCAGTTGTTGTTTCCTTGTAAAAGTAAATAGACGGTAATTTAAACAACTTAGTCGGCTTGTAGCGGTATCCTTAGATGATTTTAACTTTTCATAGTTATGCTACTTGCGTGGAGCGTACGGTGGACTTCTTTTAAGTTATTTGAAGGATGAGAAGGTGGTCCATTAAAAAAAAAGACGGAATGTGTCACTTCGGTTTCAGATGAAACAATCGGTTTGAGGGTCTAAACCAGGCTTGCGCCGTCAAATAATTACTTCTAATTCCCATAGAATACTCATTAAAAAAATGACAGTAAAAATCCGGCATTTGTATGATATACGCCCTACCTCTCAAGTTGTTCATTCATTGACGCATTATAGGACCGGTTTTTGCTGTTAACTTGGTATTTTGATCACCAAGATCAATCTCAGGTCAATCATAGAAGTCCCAAGAGTTTGATAGTTTTACCGTTTCTTAGGGAATTGTAATCTTGGAAATATCTTGATGAGAATCCCCATCTGTGCAATTAGAGCCTTCTTGAACCCGAAAATGAATGACCTGCAAACAAGAGAGGCACTCAATTTGCAAACTATGCAAGTTTAAATGAATTTGAAAGATTCTGGCAAGGGTCTACTTGATTAAAAAGCAGATATGTTGTCAAAGTACTTGGCTAGCTATGGGGTGGGTTAGAGTGATTCTAACCTTGTCAACGACTATGTTCTATTGATTTAGGTATCTCCGAAATCCTGAGAGAGCCCATAACCCCTTCCCCTAAAATACTAAAACCCTGACCGTTTTTCCATAGTGACCTATAATTTCCATATAGTTTGCAGATATTTTGATTTGACTTTAAAGAGCTTGCTAGGGGCAGGGGCGTCCCGAGGGGGAGGGGGGAGCCGCCCCTCCCCTCTAAAATTTTTGGTATTCGGTAAAATTTTTGCAAAATTACCAGAAATTTTGTAAAATTCTTGATTTCTGCAGAAAATTCGGCATAAATCAGGTATCGATTCGGTAAAATTTATGAAGATCGCCCCTCCAATGAAATGAGTCTCTGGACGCCCCTGGCTAGAGGGTCTTTTTTTCTTCGTTATTAATGTGGCTTGACAATTGTGTGTTATGATGACGTTTCCAGAAGAAGTCTATATTGTTGGGGTATTCCAAGAAGACCAAGAAAGAGTGACAACAAGAAACTTCTTTTACTAATAAAATGAAGTGTGAGTTTTTTTTCTAATGAGCAAGTTTAGTAAAGAGGTGTTACTGCTCATATTAGCGCTGAGGCTTAGGGCAGATTTTGGTGTTACTTTGGACTGCCGTTACTACTTAGCGTTATTGAAAACGAGACTCGAAGAATTAATTTCGAATTTAGTTTCTGTACCTTGACTCATTCTTTTGCTCCATCATCTTTTGCCTAAACTTTAACAAAAAATGTTTTGTTCATAAATTTCCCGGTCTCTGAATTTCGAAGGGGTTAAAGAAATTGTCTGAGCTCGCCCCGTTGGTTTCAGCTACTTGCGAGTTATTGCGCAACTTTCATAACAAAGTGTCAACAAATACTTACGTGTAGTCTACCACGCGTAGACTGAAGCGTTTTAGTGATAATTTTCGAGTTGCTCTTAAACCTACAGTCTATTTACATTCTTTCGTGTGCTTCTTATTTTTCATCAGCTTCACGGCAGTCTTCCAAAATCTCTTTAAAAAAAAATCCTGAGTTTATTCCTGATTCGGCTCCATATAACCTTCGTTCTTCACATAATATCTGTATTCCTTCTACCCCTACTGCACTGTCAGATTTCAATCCCCTGTCAACAGGTTTGGAATTCCCTATCTTCTTCAATTAAGATGCCACTCGTTTGGACCTTTTAAATAGATTATTAAGGACCATTTGGTTAACAATCAAACAGAATAGTTTTTTGTTTGATTTTTTTTTCCCTCTGTGTAGTTGATGTCCCCTGAGTGTTTGTTTCATGATACATGGTGGTCATCTCTGCGTTTTGACTCCCAGCCCTCAGGTGTGGTCTCTCTTTAATCTTACATGTTGTTTGGCGATTGATCTGTGATAAAACTTTGAACTCTGAGTACCTGCATGAATTGCAGCATTATTGGGTGTCCTGGAGGAGCTCTGCTCTCTTGACACTGGCACCCAGTCAGTAAGAGAATTCAGTCAAAGTATGTCAGCTACAAGGTGTTCTTTAGTAGGGTTAGCGTGATTATTTTCACATTCCAAAATTATACTTCAAATCAGCCTTGCAGACGCGAGGTTGATTTGAAGGGACGTTTTCGAATGCTTTTCGAAAAATTATTAATGCCTGCATTAATAAGCTTTATTTTCAGTTACTTAGTCCCATGTACCCTTGTGTGACGTCCTAGGCCGCTTCTTTTGATGATTTTCCGTCTATTGCTGTATTGGATGTCTGTTTGATGCGTTGGCGATCGAAGTTTTCACTACACCTTTTCTGCAGTCTTAGTCATGGTCGTTCTTAACTGTTTGACTCCAGAGATGATCCTAGGCTTTTCTGGGCTGTGTTTGAGGCTACTCTGGGCATTTGTGGACAATCCTAGAAAACTCACTCAGTGTTTTAGACTTGAAACCACAGGAACGTTGAATGTTACAGATTCGAGTAAACTCTAACCGCGTTTGCGATATTGGAACGTTGTTCAGAGAAGGCGGCTCATTATTACGAAGTATTTCGTAAAACCCAAGTGTAATGGGTGCTTAGCTAATGTTAGTAAAAAAGAAGCAAATTGGCAAAACAGAATATTAGAAAATTAGCCTTAGAAGACAAAAAGACATGTAAACAATGAGTATGTCTATTTTGTTCAAGCAAATTTAACTTGTTTGTGCATTTTTGAACCCGCCACGTTATTTTGTCTGTTTTAAGCCAGGACCCCTTCAAGTGCATATTTCTTAATACTTTCATAAGAGTTGGGCTGAGTTACTCGTGAGTAATATTTGAAAACTCTGACACACCATGTACATATAGTACTTGTTAGTGTTTGTTTTCAGCACTACAAACATTTTTTGTTATTGCCACTGCTTTTAACTCTTGACTCAACTATCTAGTGTTTCAAACAGCACGTCTTTAAGCAAATATTTCTTAATCCTGTATTGCCATATTGGCTTATTTTCATGTCAAACTGGTTTATTTTGACCACAACTGGCGTAACAATTTTTGCAACTGGTTTGTGGCTGAAAACAATTTGACAACATTGTCCAATGCTCTCATGAGAGATAGGCTGAGCTATTGGAAATGGTCGAGTTTTTAGTGTGGAACGCATCCTGAATTTCAAAAGTTTGACGTTCATGACTCATTTATCCTTACGATCTTTACGTGACTAAAATGTTCCGCTTTCAATGAATTGGAAGCCTGCCTTATTATCTCTGGACAATATTGATGACATTTTAATGATCAGCTAAGCTAGCCTCAAGTGCACACCACAAGCTGCCGAGATGAAATCGCAAGGAAAATAGCTTTAAATGACAAGTGTTCAAAACAAATCAAATTCCACGTGCCTTTGCTGTTCTTGTTGAATGAACACTGAAAATGAAAATGGTGAGGCTTTATGATGTAATTAATTTGAAAAAAAAGCTTTATAGTGTGGAACGTATCCTGAATTTCAAAGTTTGACGTTCATGACTCAAACGAAAAAGGAGTTTTTCAACGAAAAGTGAAGAATTATATTAAATCAAAGACAAACATAAATAAAGTCATAGAATAATTTAGACTTAAAACGTACAGAAATTACCACAAATAGGATACTATGATTTTCTAAGCTTTCTAAAGACCAGAGCGTCGTTTGCGCTTTACTGAAAGCAAAAAATATTTTTAACCTATTATTTTCTTCAAACTTAATGAATCCAATATTGCTGACACTTCTAAGAATTATTATTACTATATACTAAACCATCAGTCTACTTTCATTAGTTCTTTTCAGTAATTTTGGTTGATTATGATTTTCTCTTTTCTTGTTGTTATTGTTGATATTTTGACCAATAAAAAAGGTCTAGTAAACATCGTTTTCAATAAAATGCGAATGATATTCAAGCGTGTAGAGAGGGAGGGAAGGAGATAGGTAGCATCACTCTTATTTGTAAACCTTGATTATAAGCCTTGAGTTAATTTTTGTTGTTGGTGTTGTGACAAACAGAAACAAACTCAGGGTTGCCGTCAGTGAAAAAAAACCACTAGATTTTAGTGATTTTCTTCAATAATCTAGTGATTTATGCGCTGATTTAGTAAATTGTTTCTTTAGGCAATTTACAAAATCAGTAGAAATCATAATAAATCACTAGGGATGGTAACCCTGAACACACTGCTCGAAATAAGATTTTTTCATTAAAGTGCAGATGACGCTCTGGCATTTAGAAGACTTAGAGGGCGTTAGCCCTACTCCTGTTCGTGATAGTCCTGGCTGTTACATTTTTCCTATGGTTAAATATTTTTCCTGGGTTTATGCTTACCCAAATGGCGAAGACCAATACCATTGCAGGGCTGTTTTTACTACTTTGTTTTATTGGACTAAGAAATTCTCCTCATTAAAAGGAGGGGTGAGAGCCGGGTTTTTAAAGAATCATAGAATACCCTCAGAAAATGGCTATTTGGAAGAAAATATTGAGATTTCGGGCTTTAGTAATAGCACATGCGTTTGTCTCCTCCTTAACTTTTCGTGGAATGATGTCAATGCTTTTTTCTGGAACTTCGTCGGCCTTTTAGGGACCGTAATATTAGGAACTTGGGGATAGGTGGGCCCTGGTCGGCCTTTCAGGGACTTTAATATTTTTAGAGGACCATAATATTTTTCTTGAAGGAGTGGTCTCAAGGGAGGTTTTTCTTTTGCAAATATTTGTAGTGCGATCAGTTGCTAGTGTTTTGTATGCCATCGCCCAGAACTTTCGGAGGCACTTGCCTTTGGGTAGAGCCCTTCCCCCAAGTACTGGTGTGTTTACGGTTTTTTCCATTTTCTTTTATATCTATATATAGTTTTTGTATCCTATATTGTCTGTCCTCCGCCCTCCCCCCATAACTACGTTTATCGTGCGACCATCTTCACCTTACTAGAGCATATTCCATTATATTGTAAATATCGTCTGCAAGACAAGCATATGCTGAATATGCGGCAGATTGGAAAATAAGATAGAAGGGGATGTTAGAGCTCATTGAGACCCCTGATTTTTGATCTGGGTAACATCTGGAATATCACCAGATAGGAAGTGTTTTTCAAGAAAGGGGTTGCTGTTTGATCTATCTGGGGTCACGTTGAACAACCTACAGGCTTTTTTCGTGCCTGCTGGCGTGAGAAATAAGTCAAGACTTTTAACCTTTATAAGATTCTCCCTCTTTTTGACCCCCAACCCTTCTTCCTGAGCTGTCAGCCCTCGTGTTGAAAAAATAGCTCGTTGCATTAAACCCATCCAGCCTGCCTGAGACAGTAGAGAAACTCCAGACTTTAAGTAAATACACCTGTTCGTTTGGTAATTGAGGGTGGGGTGTATGGGTCTAGCAACGAAAATGGCGTAATAACATAGGACTTTTAAATAACAAGAGGGTGTCAAGTGTTTGGATTTGTACAACCTGCGTAAACCTAATTATCAATGCAGCAGTTATCTGTTGCAGAGTAATGACGGTATCTAGAAGAAAGGGGTAAATTTTTCTTGGATACACTTAACGGTTTTTAATTTCGGAAGCAAAAGCTCAAGTGAAAGATTTTTTTCTGTTTTCTCACAGGTCCATCTTTTTGGATTTCCTTTGTTTTTACAAATTTTAAATTTCAATTCACCAGGCTCAAATACCAACATAAATCCAGTAAAACATGCAGGGCATATTTACGTTCAAGGGGTTGCAATAAGTCACTTAGTGTCCACGAGACCTACGCGGGCAAGACCAGAGGCTTGCCCAAAACGCTGTTTTCTTGAATACGTGAGAAACGGGGTCTTCCTATTCTCTTGGATACTTCGGAAGCTCTGCTCCTTCCCAGCGGTAGGGAGCTGTCACCACCCAGATATTTTAAAAAAAGGTAAAAATTTTGCCCAAATTGGAAGAAATTCTACAAGCTGGGGTGTAAAATGCAATTGTGCAATCGTGTCTTCCTCATAAAAATCTTTAAAACATCGGGATTCAAGTTTCGTGGGTTTTTCACTGGAGAAAAATGAGTGATAATTATACCCCCATATGAGTAGCTTCAGGTTTTGTAATCATACAGGAATCATAAGAAATCCAATAACTAAGATAGGTACTGGTGCGTTATATGGTCACTTTTATATATTTTACAAGGAAACCAGTCACGAAACCCGCCAGACGGGTTAATTGCAAGAGACCGCTATAGAGAAATGCAATGCAAAGCTTGGTTTTCATTGTGTTTACGATATTTAAACTGTTGTTTTTGGGGTTTAGGGGGGGGGAGGTACCGCGGTTAGGTTAGGTTACGCATTTAATATGTGGTATGCCTTACCCTCGCCCCCCCCCAACGTGCAAATATATAGCCCAAATTTGTTTATAAACTATTATATATTCATCCTATTTTATTTCATTATCATTATTCAAACTTGACTTTTTGGAAGTGACCATATAATGTGCCAGTACCCAGGGGCGATTCTCCAGCATTTTTATTGGGGGGGGCAAGAGGGGTCCATATCGGGATAGTCAAAGGCCATGGGATGTATAATATTTTTTTCTTCTACATTATTGGGGGGGGGGCAACTGCCCCCCCGTGCTACCCCCAAACGACGCCCCTGCCAGTACCCTAAAATAATATCAGCATTGACAAGATTCTGCGAAATTATAAAATATTTCAAGATACGTACTTTTACAAGGGAAGTTTGGGTGTATTACATATGTTGGTTAATGTTCTCAACTCTAGCAAGAGGGACGCTTTTAAAATGTTGTTTTGCCGTTTTTTAAAGATCACGGGAAGACGGTGATCTCTAAACAAATGTCATCTCTGTTTGTTTTCATTCCTGTTTTGGTTACTTTTACTAATCCGTCCCTATCCAAAATTAACAATTATGTACGTGCCTGTTTAACGCGTTTTGATTTGAAGCAACCGAGGGGATTCATTTGTTTTGGTTTTTACTATTCTTATTTGCGATGAATAACTTTTGTCGTATTAGTTCCTGTTTGACTGGATGCGCTTAGTGACATGTTAGTGGAAAGTGTTGCGTTTCCGGGGAATTTTTTATTCCGGTTTAAGGCAAATAAATTGTAAGCCTTGAATAAACATCCTAGTGACGAAAGGGCAGTATAGAATTCATCTGTTTCCCTTGTTGAGTGTGGGAGTTTCTCATCATGGGGGCAATCATAACCATCTCAATCTGTGTAAGGTGACACGCAAGTGCTGACGATTGCAGAATAATTGATCTTTGGCCTGGGAAGGAGGATAGTGTTGACAGTTTTATGCCTAAACAATTTTCAGCTAGATGTGTCCTCTCGCAGCTTAAGCTGAAAAATTGGCCGTGAAAATCATATAGAATTAAACATACAAAAATATCAATTAAAACTTGGTTACTTTGTACGGAACTTGAAAATATCATCTTTGATCTTAGAATTTCGTTCTTGATCACTTCTGGAAGAATTCTGGAAATGTCCAAACTAAATCTATTTTCGTTTGGGTTTTAGTTGCCCTCTTCGATTGACGGGCGGACAAGCATGTCCCTAGGGGTTAATTTTTGGTTCTACAAGGGTATAAAAAGTAGTGTTCTCTCATAGGATGGGAGCATTTACTGAAATGGATTTTAATTTGCGTTCTCCAGTAAAAGCAAACGTTCAATTTCGTAGAGAAACTCTATTGACCAATATTAATTGTTAGTACATTTTGAGATTAAAACATGTTTTATTTATTTTTTAATCTTTAAATTTACTCTTTGGTAAGTCTTTTCGAGTGGAAATGTAAATCTTTTCATATTCCATCCTGACAATTCATGCGTTATACATACTGATATTTCTTGTTAAACGTGATGCCGAGACCACGCCCACCTCCCTTCTGATTTAGTTTTCGAATTAGTTCGACGGGCTTATTTAACAGATCAAAAAATAGATCAAGCATAAAGGAAACCACTGTAAAGTATTTGGAACATAAATTCGAGAAGGCTTTTTCTGGTGTTTCGTTTCTTAGAGATTTGGCCATGTATATGTCAACGAGAACAGTCCATGGGGGGCTTTTGGGACTAAAGCTAGTCGTGGGAAAGGGTCCGTTACCAGGCATGGTTGAACAACCCCTTCTCGAATTTATGTTCCAAATACTTTACACCACCCTATACATGTCCGATATCTTCCCTCATGCTATTTTCAGAGTAAAATCTGGTCGTTTGTGCATCTAATCCTGGTCCGACGGACTCTGCAATAATATCTTGTGGGACCTGTACTGTTAACATGACGTGAACATGACAATCAGGTATGATAGTTTGTTCTTGCACAAGAACTTAAACGACAATTGTCGTTCTTTTTTTTTTCAACTAAACCAAATAATCATAGCCTCGGCTATACTCGAAATGATGAATACCATACCCGTAAACGGGTATTTGATTTCCTAAAGCTTTGATCTTTGAAGATTTGATGCTGAAATAGACACATTTAATTAAAAGCTTTTAAATGGAAATTAAAGAAAAACATTTAAATGTATAGATTACAGGAAAATCATGAATATGTTCACATACGGGTGTGATGAGTTAATTCGTAGTATTTGCGTAAACATTTATTTCAGAAGAGAGGGGGGCTGAATGTTCATAAAAATGTAAACATAGATGTTATATGGTAAATACAAGGAATATTGAAAAGATAATAAAGAAAATAAAGCTCGGGGAGAGTTGGCAAGGGGTCAAAATGCCTACCCCTTTTATATACTTGCCAGTTGACTTTAAACTTCATCTTGATTGGCAGCTCATTTTGGTGTTACTCCTAAACGTCAACTCAATTTCTCTGATGCTCCAACAGTCATCATTTACAGAAATTACCGTGCCTATGTTTTAAAAAAATTGTTGATATATTTATAGCTAAGTCGTACCCCTCCCCCTTTGGCATGGTTTTCTGGTGTACTATTTGGACAGGGACTCTGTTCCACAGGAGTACAAAACTCATAAAACTTGCCGAATTGAAACGATTTTAGCAAAAATAAAATTTATCTGGTGTCTTTGCGCCCTCCTTGATAAATTTCTTTCTTGGACACTCCAAGAGACACTGAAATGACGCCTTTCATGATCTGGTCCAGTGATGCCAAACGTGGTACTATTGTACCATTTTGGCACATTTCACCTCTACTGGTACAATTTAGTACAATCCCACAAAATATGGTAAATTTTACAAAATTATGGTACAATGTGGTACAATTCAGTTTTTATGCATCTATGTGTGCATTCATTCATCTACAAATACTGTATTTCACCCTGATCTAGGCAGAATAGTCTAGGTGAGAGACAGAAAAGCAGTCACCTATTTTTCATTTTTCGTAAACAGAAACGTTACGACTGGCATACAAAGTTAGCAAAATCTTCTGTCGGTGTCTCTCGCAGGGCTTCCACTCTCGTATCTGAAAACTCGGGGACATGTTTCAAAAGATCGGAAAGTTTTTGGGGACAAGTCTTCAAGATTTGGGGAATTTTGGGGGAAAAACAAAATGGAATTTTGTTGCGAAAATTCGGGAGTCAAAATTTGTTTTAGCTTCGGTTTCAGGCTTAAACAGGGCTTGGATCCGCGTAGTAAATCAAACCTTTTAGAGAGTAGGTTTTAGAGCCAGAGCACGGGATTGTAAACCATAGCTGGAAACACTTATTACTGATATTGCGGCAAAAACTTCAAAATTGTAAAAACAAAAAATAGTGAACTTGTGAACTGTAAATACCAGTAGCAGTTTTTCATTAAGTCATTAATCTCAGCTATTCATTAATAATATTTAAAAACAAATATTGTTTGCGGTTTCTAGATATGTAAATTAAATAGACAAAATTCAACCTATGAATATGGGGCAACATTAAAACTTAAAACAAACAAGAACTAAATTACACAAGCAAATTTAAACTTAAATTAAAAAGGAATTTCGACTACAATTGACACATTATTGGTTTTTCATGCTGATTCCAAGGTTTTAGGTGTTTTGCCCCCGACAAATTCCCCCGCGGAAAAAACCGGCCAGTACGCTCCCGCTGAAAATACTTCCGCGAAAAATACCCCACGGAAAGTACCCCCGCAGAAAATACCCTCCGTGGAAAGTACCCCCGCTGAAAATACCATCGAAAAATACCCCCCCCCCCCGGCGGAAAATACCACCTCGACGCATACATTTTTCTTTCATTGTTTGTTTCTACTATAGGCCAGTTTTTTAGCACTAATATCTTATATCTAAGATCTTGCATCTTTTTGCAAAGATTATCGTTTTTTAACTCATCTTTGTTATAATATTTTACAGTCCACTGATGTTATCAAAAAGTATGTACACAGCCAGTGTTCTGCCATATATAACAAAGATGAGAAAACTTTGATGATACACTCATTATTGTTCTCAGACCGCTGATCAGAGCAGAATGATGAAAGACGTTTGTATAAAACGACAAAAGATGTAAAATCTTAGTTCAAGGATTTCACTTTTAAGCGTCTTCTGACAAAAGATATAAGATCTTAGCATATTGATGAGTGAACAAACAGCCCTTATGCTTTCCTTTGTTTTGGTTACCTCATAAATACTATATAGTCACCGATGAACCCGCCAACCCTCCCACCAACCCTGCAGCCATCCATGTTTCAAATATAGTACTTAGTGCAGTCTCATTTTTATAAACAGGGCACTTCGTATTGAAGGAGTTGTCGTAGAAACTTGGAAAAGGGTTCATTCAATTGGAAATTGGAATAGCTAATGACCTTTTTAATAGTGAAAAGTGATTGGAGGACAACTAATCCTCCTCCCACGCCCACCCTCCCATTTGCCCATTATGTTTAAAAAATAAATATTGCCAAAAGATTAAATCAAGATTAACCGTGTTAATACAAAATAGCAAAAAGGCATATCAGCAGTATCCCTAGAACGACTAAGGGTATTATGTTCAAACTCTCGTGGCTACTTCTGCTCTTAAAATTTAACCAAATCAAAATAGCGTAAATGTATTCAAGCTATCAAAGAAAGTAAACAGATTTTTGTGCGAATTTCATCAAGTTTTCTCTTTCAGGTCAACTAGAGGAGGTATGAAACTAAATTAAACACTATTATTTGTGTCTAGATTTTTAAAAGGTGTATGTTGTTGGAAATTGCTGAAAGTTTTTCTCCGGCATGCAAATAGCAGGTCAAACTATAAAGTCTTAAAAAAACGAAAAGATTTAAACTATTATTTTCTTTTTTCCTGACAAGACTATGTCAATATAAAACGAACTTAAATTAATTAAAAAAAAGTTCCACAAAATAAGTTTTTCAAAGAACAGTAAAGAACTGCATTAAACCAAAAATTAGCAAAAATAAAATAAAATAATCTACCAAGCGTGAAACTACCACAAATCAGCATCGATAAATAAATGAAACCCAAAAAGAACAAAAATTACAATAAATAAGCGAGTCAAACTCAAAGCGAGCAGAAATTAACATGAGCAGGGCTCAAAACCCTTATGCCTTCCCAGGGACAGAACATAATTTACACTTACCGAAAAAATACAAATGAAGGTGCATTGTCAGTTTAATATACATATACCGATATTTAGTAATCAAAATATTAATATTATTTGATTTATCAAAGCTATTAAAGTAAAAACATTTATATTTTTTCAGTAAAGAGCAAGTTATGATCTATCCTTCGGAAGGCATAGGGGTTTTGAGCCTTACTCATGTTAATTTCTGCTCGTTTTGAGTTTAAAAAAGTTTGCTTAAGTTTGCCAAGTTAATAAATGGTCTTAAATGGACGAAAAACAGTGACTTTTGTCGGCCTGTAGTAAAATGTTTCTGTTGTAACATATGTTACTCCGAACGATTTCTTCAAGTACTGTCAGGATTTATCTACTGTATTAGAAGAGAAAGAAAAACAAAGGAATGGAGAAAGAAAGTGAACGAAAATGCTTATGCAAAATTTTCATAGATAGTACTTTACGTCACCAACGATCCGTATATTACCCGAAGCGTAACATGCGGAAAAAAATTTGGGATATGGTACATTTTTTTTGTCTTTGGTACATTTTTCATGCAATTTGTGGTACATTTTGTTTTGAGGTGTTGGTAACACTGATCTGGTTTCTCCTTGTAAATTTATTAATAATTCAATAATTAATTTTAATGTAATTCCACAACATTTGGGACTATGCGAATAAACTTAAGATAAAGTGGCAAGGAAATGACAGATTTGATTTACATAATAATTAGTAGTTTATTGCTTAGTTATTCACATTTTAATTATGACATTCAAATTTATACTACCTTCTGAAGCGGCTTTTTCTCAAAGGGTCCACCTACTTTTATATTTATAACTTAAATTTGCGGCACAGATGTTGGTAGCACATCGCAGACATTTGCATTTTATCGGGAAATCCAGCTACCAGTTGATCTGGCTTTACCTATTGCAACATCGTGCTAATGTAACACCATGTTAAACCATGTACACCATACACGTACCCAAGATTTTATTTCAAGGGTGACTGGGGCAGTAAATTTGTCAACATAGCAAAAAGCCGCGAATTGCACGAAAATGACGGTCAATTATTGCAAAGCCACGAGATTTTCGATCCACGCTTCTCCCGTCCACATGGTTGATTTACACAGTCCAGACGTTTTTCAATGGGCAAAATCCAATATCACACTGCTGTTAGTTCAGTAAAGTTCAGAGGAGGGGGCTCAATTGTTGTCCCGCTTTTTCTGGGCATTCAGTTTCTGCTGTAAGGGTAGATAATCAGCCGTAAACATAAAAATCGATTCCTTTGTAGGGGAATGGTTTGTAATATACTACTGCTACTACTAGTAACAACTCTGCGGCGTCAAGCCGCCTGAGGCCAACACAGCTATGCAAGCTCTTCCTCCATCCCAATATATTCAAAGCTTCCCTCTTTACAACCTCTTTTCTACTTAACTTAAGAAGATTATAAAATAGACCCGGACTCCCATTTACGCCCATGTTTACCTCAATGGAAAGACAATTGTTCTGTCAAAATAAAAAATAATAACGTAAGAACTAAAGAAAAATAGGCAGGTTGAAGGCTCTTAAAAGGGTCTTTCCTCTGGCCTTTACAAAGTTTAGGGGGCCCTTCTCCTGTTTGTTCTAATTTCTGTTCGTTTGACTCGATTATTCATTTCAATTACTTTTGTTTTAGTATTCATCTATAGTAGTATTTTTTGTCTTTATGTTCAATGTGATCATTAATTAGTCTTCGTTTTGGGTTTCATTTGCTCTTTGATAATCATTTCTGTTCGTTTTAAGTTTGAATTATTGTATAGCTTTATTTCCACGCGTCTTGGCTTTAATATGACCTGTTAGTTTTCTTTAGAAACTGCTTAAGTTTTGAATATAAGTGATAATTCAAATAGTTTAATCATATAACCTTAAAGGTTTTTTCTATTAAGCTTCAAGGATCAAGGATACCAATAGGTAGGGGCCAATTGCCCCCTCTAGGTTTGAAAATTTTATTCCCCTTTCCCTATATTTTGGTGATAGACATCTGTTTAGGACATCTGGAACAATTTTTGGGTTGAGAATAGTTACAAAATCCTTCAACGGTTTTGTAAGAATCCTAAGTACCTGGACTTAGCTCAAATCAAATCAAAAAACTCATCTTTAAATTAAAAATAAATCAAGAATAACTTTCCCATTCCGACTTATAGTGCAAAGCAGTCTTTCTGATGCTGTTTTAATCATTGAGCTGAAATCAATTGAATTAGCTTATAATGGCGTTTGTTTTTTGTAACAGCCATCAATCGAGTCCACCTTTGAGTCTGCATATATCCCCTAACCTCGTGAAAGAGGTTTCAGTGACATGCTATATCCCCTAACCTCATGAAAGAAGTTTCAGTGACATCCTTCTTGTTCGGCAAAATGACGTTTTTATGTAACACCCATCAATTGAGTTCACCTTTGAGTCTGCATATATCCCCTAACCTCATGAAAGAGGTTTCAATGACATTCTTCTTCATCCATCCTTCAAGCCTGTTTCAGTGACATCCTTCTTGTTCGGTAAAATGGCTTTTGTTTTTTGTAACAGCCATCAATCGATTCCACCTTTGAGTCTGCGTATATCCCCTATCCTCATAAAAGAGGTTTCAGTGATATCCTTCTTCAGTGACATCCTATATCCCCTAGCCTGATGAAAGAGGTTTCAGTGACATCCTTCTTCATCCATCCTTCAAACCTGTTTCAGTGACATCCTTTTGTTCAGCAGAATGGCATTTGTTTTCTGTAACAGCCATCAACCGAGTCCACCTTTGAGTCTGTGTATATCCCCTAATCTCATGAAAGAGGTTTCAGTGACATTCTTTTTCATCCATCCTTTAAACCTATTTCAGTGACATCCTTCTTGTTCGGTAAAATGGCTTTTGTTTTTTGTAACAGCCATCAATCGAGTCCGTCTTTGAGTCTGCGTATATCCCCTAACCTCATGAAAGAGGTTTCAGTGACATCCTATATCCCCTAGCCTTATGAAAGAGGTTTCAGTGACATCCTTCTTCATCCATCCTTCAAACCTGTTTCAGTGACATCCTTATTGTTCGGCAAAATGGCGATCGTTTTTTTATAACATCCATCAATCGAGTCCACCTTTGAGTCTGCGTATATCCCCTAACCTCTTGAAAAAGGTTTCAGTGACATCCTTCAAACCTGTTTGAGTGACATCCTTCTTGTTCGGCAAAATGGCGTTTGTTTTTTGAAACAGCCATCAATCGAGTCCACCTTTGAGTCTGCGTATATCCCCTAACCTCATGAAAGAGGTTTCAGTGACATCCTTCAAACCTGTTTGAGTGACATCCTTCTTGTTCGGCAAAATGGCATTTGTTTTTTGCAACAGCCATCAATCGAGTCCACTTATGAGTCTGCGTAGGTACAATCCCATTACATGGGCCTCTCGGCTTAATCATTATAGACTGGCAATGATAAAACCCGTTTTGTGACGTCTTAACTGTTGTAGAGCAGGCAATGATAGCAAGGTTTTCATTGCGTATACGATATTAAACTGTGTTTTTTTTTTGGATTTTAGGGGGGAAAAAGGTACCTAGGTTAGGTTACGTATTTAATGTATGAAATACTTTACCCCCACCCCTAATGTGCAAATATATAGCCCAAATTTGTTTATAAACTATTATATATTCATCCTATTTTATTTATTTCATTAGCATTAACCAAACTTGACTTTTTAGAGAGGCCTATATAATGGGATTGTACCTCTTCGTATATCCCCTAACCTCATGAAAGAGGTTTTAGTGACATCCTATATCCCTAACCTCATGAAAGAGGTCTCAGTGAAATCCTTCTTCATCCATCCTTCAAACCTGTTTCAGTGACATCCTTCTTATTCGGCAAAATGGCGTTTGTTTTTTATAGCAGCCATCAATCGAGTCTACCTTTGAGTCTGCGCATATCCCCTAACGTCGTGAAATAGGTTTCGATCTTACTTTCAAAGGTAGGAATTTTCGAAACTGTAGCGAGCGAGGTGCTAAATGCTTTTTTCGAAATGTAGGGGTGTCATTTTGTTGTTTTCCGATTTTTTCAATGAAAACACCACAAAAAGGGTATTTTCCACTGAAAATATCAAAAGATATATTATTCAAAACCTAGAAGGGATAATCGCCCCCTCCAAATGACACCCCTATTTGAATAGTTTGTATTGGTCGAACAATTTTTAGGGCAAGCGACGCGAAGTTTCAAAACAACGAGGGACATATCATAAAAGTGGTAAATATCCACTTATCGAATAAGTGGATAATTTTTTACTACTGATGACGGTCACTGCATATGTGACCGAAATATCTGGTATTTTTGCGAATTTCTATCATTGTTATCATAATCACTGTCTATTAAAAGGATTTTATCCCTATTTGTACTTTTATTTATCGAAGTGGCAAATAAAAAAAAAGTTTAAAAAAACAGGCATGTTGCCTACTTACCGTCAATAATAACACTCCTGGAACTCTGGCAAAATTACAGCACATGGCCACTAGCCAGATGGATCAAAATGATTATTCTTTTAACATAAACACTTGGAATTCAATGTTTCTGGTTTTCTTTGAAACAAAAACCAACACGAGTCAAGGCAACTTTCATTAATTTACAAACAAAAGTGCGAATGAAATTAACAGTGAACGCCAGGCTCTATTATTGAGACTTTGGTGTTGATTGCATCAGAGATACATGTGTTTAAGTTGTAATGCTGATGAATTACAACTCACTTTCTGGCAAAAAAAAAGACGTTATAAAAATATGTGGAGGGCTTTCAATTGATGCCTTTCAAAGGTTATGAGAGGTTTGGACCAGTTAAAGATTTTCCACAATAATTACGTAAAGTTCAGGAGTGCCTTTTCACAAAAATCATATATGTAAAACGTATTTTCGGAAATCTTAGAGGATAGGGCAAGGATTTTTCGTCAATTTCTTCATGAAGATGCAGATAAAGGTATTTTCAGGATCCATGGGGAGATTTTTTTCCATTAAAAATACCAAAGGAAGGTATTTCTCAAAATCTGACAACCACTTGTCACCTCCCCCCAGTTGGCGTCCCTGGTTAGGTTGCCAACATTAGGTTAAGTTTCTTCAATTGTGGATATACTACTTTCACACTATCAGAGGCAAAGCTATAGCGTTGCCTATAGTAAAGAGTAACTTCATATGAAAGGGGTTGTCGTATAAACTGTGGAAGGGGCCCATCCGTTTGGAAATCGGGAGTTTTAGTGCCTTTTTTTAGATCAAAAGTGATTGGAGGGCAACCAGCACCACCACGGCCTTTTTCCTCAAATGCATCCGATAAAAATTTTGAGATAGCCATTTTGTTGAAAATACTCCATAAATAAATTAACTCTGCTTCCTGGGTTGGCAAAACTCCCCACAGCCCCCATAGCAAGGATTGTAAATTTTGCAAGTCGCCCAGTGTTGACAAATAAGGTTTTATGGAAGGAGTGGTAGTATAAAATTTGGAGGACCTGTGACGCAACAAGCTTTAGACTTTTACGGTTAGTGAAGTTGGAAAAGGGCAGTATCCAAACTCATGTTTGTTGTAATTTGGGTCCGTTTTAAGTTTGACTTGAACGTTCAATTTAATTTTTACTCGTTTTAAGATTTATTTATTCATCTATATTAGGACCTGTTATCTCTATGTTTTCTATGATAATTTGTTTTAATTTCTGTTCGTTTTGGGTTTTATTTACCCTTTATTAGTATTTTCTGGTCGTTTTGAGTTTGAATTATTATAGGGCTTTATTTCTGCTAATCTGAAGAATAATGTGGCTCTTTACTTTTCTTTGAAAACTTGGTATTTGTGCATTACATGCTACAAACGAAAGAAGTCAAGTTTGGTCAATGCTAATGAATAAAATAAAATAGGATGAATATATAATAGTTTAGAAACAAATTTGGGCTATATATTTGCACATTAGGGGGATGGGGGTATAGCATAGCATATATTAAATACGTAACCTAACCTAACCTAGGGACCCCCCCCCCTAAACCCCAAAAAACAATCGTTTAGATATTGTAAACTGGATAAGAAACCTCGCTTTGCAATCAATTTAGATAGCAAATACCCGTTTGACGGGTATCGATGTTCGGTTTGCTTGTACACTCTTTAGCGCTGTGTAGCATATAATCACAGTTTATATAATTATCCAGCATGATCTTTCCCTATCTCACCCATTATAAAAACCCGGACCGAGGTGCGAGTGCTCCAGAGAACGTTTTTGCAGATATAAACATAAGCGGCATTAGATCTTTTCACGGGTAGACAAAGAATATTCACCTACGGAACAAGTACTGACAAAACCACTTGGCCGGCTCAACCAATAAGTGGACAATAAGTGCAGAAATAAGTGGGAGGAGCTTTTTGTTCACACCGAGAATGAAGAGCCAGAAATCATTTGCGGTAAACTTACTGGATAATTTTATAAACTTTGCATATAATGCACCAGTACCGATTTACTTCTTTTCCGGATAGTTTGTAATTAATTATACAAAACGAACAAAGCCAAAAAATTAACATAATTAATCAATACCCTTACTAACAAACCGTAATTTGTATACCACCCTATAATCCTCTCCCCTCCCTTCTTTCTTATCGTTGCTTTACCTTAATACTTTTTTGTATTTGCGGGTTATAAATAAATAAATGAAATAAATAAAACTTTGTATTTACTGTCTTTTCCCATGAACATGTCAATTTTCTTGAAAGCCTAAAGTCACGCCAATCCTCCCTGGAATGGCAGTTCTGTTTTCTACCAGAAAAAGAAAGCCAAGAGAGCGAAAAGTTATTGCAAAATTATCAAATATCGTGAAAATCGGATAAGTTTGCAATGGATTTTCAACAGGCCTGGAATAGCTACCAGATTGGTTTTAAGTATGTAATAAATTGTATATCAGATCTATAATTGAGCACTGAAAAGTTTTGTGAAAGATTTATTTTCCTGGTTCATATTATACATAATTCCCTCTATGAATTAACATTAGAAACGTTTATACATGAACCATTTTCTAAGCACTTCACTTCAAATTTTCAAAGAAACTTGTTGCTGGAAGAGGCTTGTTGTCGAAGTTTAAACTAAAAAAATGGGTCCGTGACTAATTGGGTGAAATCGTCGGTTCGCCCGTTTAAAGTCTTTATTTCAGTTTGTTAACAAATTTTGTTTTTCGTAACCCAGATTTTTGCCACTTAGTCTATAGCAAATTCAGAATTTTTATTAAATTCTTTCAAAACCTAAGGGGTGTCGCAATCGGAGTCAGTTTTAGGAGAAGGACAGAGGGGGCACTCGCCCCGGATGCAGAAATTTTTAGGGGCGCAAAATTTCAAATAAATAATCTAATGGTTAAAATCATTTTATAGTTGTTCTTTTAATTACATTTTTATTAAAGTAAATTTGAGGACGCAGTTAATCAATGAAAGTAAATAATAAATTAAAAGTTGATCAATGAAATAAAATTAATAAAAAATAAATAATAACAATTAAGTTAAAATAATAATCAAATAATGAAATACTAATTCATTAATACATTGAAAATAATTTTGTTAATAAATGATTTTTTTTTAGTTTGGTCTGAAAATTTTTGGGAGACAGGGGGGTGGGGATGCTGATCAAAATTTTTCCCAGGGCACAAGAGAGGCCAGAACCAACAATGTGTGCAATTTTGTTGTATTTTGATTTATTTTTGAATGAAAATACTAAAAAACCAGGCCCCTCCCCATTGATGCTACTGCTAAAGCATTGCAAATATTTCAGATTTTCTTGGGTTATACTGCATCAAATGGCGCAATTCATTAGTTCAAATTGAAGCAATTTTCCATTCTTTTTTTTTTAATTTAGCTCATTCTTGCTTGGTTTATACTAATTCATTAATACATTGAAAATAATTTTGTTAATAAATGATTTTTTTTTAGTTTGGTCTGAAAATTTTTGGGAGACAGGGGGGTGGGGATGCTGATCAAAATTTTGCCCAGGGCACAAGAGAGGCCAGAACCAACACTGTGTGCAATTTTGTTGTATTTTGATTTATTTTTGAATGAAAATACTAAAAACCCAGGCCCCTCCCCATTGATGCTACTGCTAAAGCATTGCAAATATTTCAGATTTTCTTGGGTTATACTGCATCAAATGGCGCAATTCATTAGTTCAAATTGAAGCAATTTTCCATTCTTTTTTTTAATTTAGCTCATTCTTGCTTGGTTTTTTACATTATTAGCTTATTTTATGAATTTTATTAAACAAATTGGTATCTGCACCAGGCACTAACCTTCTCTGTCGCAGTAGCCTACATGCATAGATTTGCTTGACTACACTTATCCTCTGGAGAAGTGCATTACTGAATACGGTGGATTCTACTTTTGATCTTTTACTTGAATAATGTATTTGGTTTCATTTTAAGAATTTAGTGAAAAATAAAAATTTTAAACTTATTTTAAATTCTTTTGAGCTGGAAAAGTCAAAATAATATAATAATAATTTGTATTTAAAAGCCAATTAAAGCCATATACAAAATATTAAACCAATATTTTATTCTATGCTATATTATAATTAAAAATTTACTTGTCGTTAATTTCGTTGTTACCCTGATATTCTGCCAAAATTTGGCAAGAACGCCTGCGTTATTAGCGGGCTAGCAATTCTTCCTCTTCCCATAAAAGGGTTCAACTGTTACGAAAAGAGCTGTAAAAAAGCATAGATTTTCATGGTATAGATCTACTTAGTTTCTCTGTTAGTCTCCTGATAGAGACGAAAGCAATGGAGACAGAAATTATAATGGTATAGATTTTCATGGCATAAATTTACTTAGTTTCTCTCTTAGTCTCCTAAATGGAGATTTAATAATAAAAAAACAATTTTTTTCAACTGAAAGTAAGGAGAAAAATTAAACTCAATTTTTTTATTTAATTTATTATCGTTTTTTTAAATAATGCTGTGAATTCCGGCGCCCCCTTCATGGAAAATTCTCTTCTCCCATGAAAACTTCCTCAATGGAAAGATCCTCTCACGTAACCTACTCCCCCGACCTTTACCCCTCCATAAAAAATCCCCCCTGAAAACTTCTTAATACTTCCCAATAACCAATACTATATGTAACGATGGGCAAAGCTTATAACTTGCAGCCCTTCGCCCAGGCACCTTGGGGTATTAAGTCATCCTCAAAGACATAGCAATTAGATTTTTCGACTAAGCTGAAGAAAATGGCTATATCAAAATTCTGATCCTGTAACTATGGAAAAAAAAAACTGTGGGAAGAGGCCTAGTTGCCCTCCAAGTTTTTGGTCACTTAAAAGAACACTAGAACTTTTAATTTCCGTTCAAATGAGCCCTCTCGCGATATTCTAGGATTACTGGGTCGATACGATCACCCCTTGGAAAAAAAAAACACAAAAAAAAACCAAATAAACACGCATCCGTGATCTTTCTTTTGGCCAAAAATACATAGTCCACATTTTTGTAGATAGGAGCTTGAAACCTCTACCGTAGAGTTCTCTGATACACAAAATCTGATGGTGTGATTTTCATTAAGATTCTATTACTTTTAGGGGTTGTTTCCCCCTTTTTTCGAAATAAGACAAATTTTCTCAAATTTTTTGTTTTTTGAAAATCTAAAATATTTCCTCAGACTTGTAACTTTTGATGGGTAATATTAAACTTGGTAAAAAATTGTATATTTACAATCACCATAAAAATCCGATTCTTTTTATGTATCTTTTGATATCAAAATTCCGTTTTTAGAGTTTCGGTTACTATTGAGCCAGGTCGCTCCTTACTTACAGTTTGTTACCACAAACTGTTTGACTATTGCCGTGGAGATAAAAATCTATAATGGTATAGATTCTCATGGCATAATTCTACTTAGTTTCTCCCTTAATGTCCAATTCTTCCCTTTTTATATAAGGGTTCAACTACAACGAAAAGACAAAATTATAATGGTACAGATTTTCATGGCATAAATTTACTCAGTTTCTTTCTTAATCTCCAATTCTTCCTCTTCTCATAAAAGGATTCAACTGCTATGAAAAGAGCTGTAACAAATGGTACCGTATATAGATTTTCATAGCCTAAATCTATTTGGTTTCTCTTCAGTCTCCTAAATGTCGCCTAGGCTGCCTATAATATTATCATTTTTTTTTTTTTCACTTAACTGTCGCGAGAATATTTTGGAGTAATTTTAATCATGATTAAAATGAAGTAGTTGCGGACATAAAGCCATACGCTAATTGTAGAAAAGGCCAAGACAGATAGTCCGAGTGAGTGAGATGGCAAATCTGGCATAAGCCCTTTTTAGGCTTGTATAAAAATGATGTCATTTCATTTGTTGATTGATAAGTCTATCTATCATCCGTCCATACGTCATTCCTTGGGCAGAACTAAGGTAGAGTCATAGAACTAAGAACTAATAATAGCCATGGATTTAATAGGAAATATGTACTCCCCAATTCTTTGTGATTAGAAACCTTGCTGCACCATTTGCAAATGACATTAGAATGCCTTGAAATCCATACCAAATGTGTCATTCTACAACTGGATTATGGAGACGGAGCTAGAGTCAGTGACCAAACGCCTTTTAAGGTAGTCAAATGTTATGAATTAAAGCTTGGAGTCAGAGTTAATGGGAAAAAAAACCTCTAATTCCACCAATTTCAAAAAGTTTTATATAGATTGGTTTGGACAGACATGTACACAGGAAAGGGAGCCCCCTCTCCTGTGTACATGCCTGTCTAAACCATTCTATCAAACTGTTTTTCCGAAAGTTGCCGTGTTTCTTCATTCTTCAAACTGTTGTCATTTTCAGATGAAATTCAACTGCAAATTTGGATTGCCGCTCAATAATGACATTCTTGAGAATCTTTTGTAGCTTATTGATTGACATGATCCCAATCACCCAGTGGACTTAACTCTAAAAACAGACAGTCAGTAGCCGTTTTTTGGTCGCCGCGTAGCTAGGGGTCCATAGTCGGTAGCTTTGGGAAAACAATTATACAGATAAGTAAACTAAAATGATCCTTGGAAAATTGAAAGTTTTTTTTTGTTTACAGTAACGCCGGCAACAAACCCCATGCCGATACCGTCGAGTCGTTCGTCAGGAACACGAGTTCAATATGACACGGATCTGAGACACAAAAAAGGAAGAATGTCTGTGGAAGGTAAGGATAAGCTTGTTCTCCTTGGTGCCGAATCGGCATTATCTGTTTGTTATCCTATTCTAGCTGTTGAAAAATAAAATGAATAAGTACATTTTCAGTCAATTTCATCTTCACAAAAATACCTGCCCCAACTCGTCTCCTTAATCGAGGAGGCACCCACTTTAAGACATCACGTGTACCAGGTGGCATGTGCCAGAGTGGTAGAAAAAGGGCCAAGCATGGCGGAAACTTTACCAAGCGTAATGGAACTGTGTGTCACATGTGGCGTTCTAATATACACACTAGGTGGTGAAAAGTGGGCACCCCCTCCTCCTTAACCTGATAGAAATTATAAAATACTTGGAATAAATTCGAGAAGCCTTTTCCGGGTTTCATGTTAACAGAGTTTGTTATATATATATATATATATATATATATATATATATATATATATATATATATATATATATATATATATATATATATATATATATATATATATATATATATATATATATATATATATATATATATATATATATATATATATATATATATATATATATATATATATATATATATATATATATATATATATATATATATATCAACGAGAGCTCGGTCCAGGGGGGGGGTCTTTTGGTACTAAAGCTAGTCGTGAGAAAGGCTTCGTTCCCAGACATGGTCGAACATCCAATCGCTGGAACTTCCGTTCCAGGAAAGTTGTACTCTTGGTACACTTCTAAAGTCAGTCTATCTTTCGCCTTCGTCTTAGTTGTATGTTTTTCTCCTACCTTATCTTCACTGTATGTGTGTTCTCACGTTATTAAATACAGACCATATACTGATACTAATGCTATTGACTATTTCTGGGAATTTACGTAAACGGTTGCATCAGCCAATATAAGAGACATAATGAACAAAGAGGTTACAATATCAACCGGACAAATTATTGTTAGGCAATATGGAGTTTTTATTTTACCGTGTCAAATTATGAGATTTATTTTTCCTCCATAGTAACCTAAAACTTATAAAAAATAACTAAGTCATTCAGAAGCCAAATTGGTCAAGTCCGTAAAAAAAAGAAATGATTCATTGCTAGTGTTGGTATGATATTAATGTACCATATCACCTGATTGGAAATTATCTACGATTTGTTTGTTTTGATTTTGGAAAATGTTCTGGTGCATTTTAGTGCCCTTGTCAAATTAGCTAGTCAAATATAGTTAGTCAAATTTACTGCTAAAAATCTATTTATTAATCGATGACTGATTTTTTTTTTTTTTTTTTTTTTTTTTTTTTTTTTTTTTGTATGAAACCTTATTTTTGAAGTATAGAGTAAATCCATTTTAAACTGTCGTTACCTTACATCAGATACCAACAAATGCCAAAACAGAAGCTTTTCTCGCATATTTTTTCGTATTATTCTTACAACCGAAGAAAGTTACGGGTAAATCAATATCTTTGACACTAAAATATAGAAAATAATGTCTTCTAAAAAATCTTCGATTGAGTCCCAGGGCTGCCACCTGGACAATTTTTCTTTAAAAATGACATTTTCTATGGACTTCTTTTTCCATTTTTTCTCGTACTTATATTTGAATTTTTAAACAAATAGTAGTCGAAATAAGATTTAAACAAACACCTACGTGTTCCCGATTAGATGACTAAACACATATCTATCAAATTTGAACTATGAAAGTTACGAAGATTCTTCATAAAGTCTCGGAAAACTAAACAGAAATATTTAGTTGACATTAGGGTTTTTACAAAAATTGTCGGCAGCCCTGCAGGGTCTTCTATTTATGGAATATTTCGAAGTCAATATTCCTATTACTCCTGTTAATTACACAAATTCTAAGCGAAAAATGCTCTCCAGCAGAGAAACTCCGATTCATTTATTTCCTTAAAAAGGGTTATAAATCGCAGAATCTGCGGTTGAATGAGCCCTTTCCCAACTTGTCACAATTATCTGTTCTATATGATTAGGATAGGCGTCACCCAGGAGGGACAGGAGGGGACAATTCCCTCCCCAATAATTTGGAGAATATTATAATTTATTAAGTAAACCTAAAAATAATAATTGGTTCGAACCCTGTTTAGGAGTTGCCAGGTTCATTTTTTTGTCAAACATAAAATTCGACTAGGATAAGAGGTACATTTTAAATCAACCTTTTGTTAATTTAACGTCGATTCGGCAAAAATTACGATACCGCTAGTTGTGTTTGAAATTTGATCGGCAAGGTAAGTGTACAAAAATAGACACGCACCATGCACGTCGGGCACCGAGAATCCGCCTGTGAGCCTCCACGACCGGTTGGACGCAGAAGCACGACTGCCGACTTAATTTTATGCTTATTTGATCTGTTGTATTGTTTCTTATGTATTGTATAATGTTTAAAAAAATTAATCGAGTAGTGTCTTTGCTAAATAGAAAAAAACAAGGGAGACACGTCGGCATCTGCAAAAATCTAAAGTTAGATTAATTGATTTAGGCTTTAAACAGATCAAACCAATAGTTGTGTGCCACAGAGGCCATATTTGATTATACTTTTAATCAACATAGGCTTTGTTTCTTTCTTAGTTTCCAAGTTTTAAAATTATACATTTTGATGGAATATTAGCTGAATTTTAACTATAAAGAAAAGTGGCGTTACAAGAAATTTGTTTCGCACTGTATTTTAATTAAGCATGTAAAAGGTTGGTCCATCAGGGACGTCAATCCACGAAAAAATGTAGTGGGGGACAAGGAATCTTTTTTTTTTAATGTGAAGATACAATAAGCAGTGTTTCTCAAATTCTAGGGACTAGGGCAATTTCTTTTTTTCAGTGAAAATACCAAAAAAGGAATTTTCAAAATATAGTGGAAGGGATTAGCGCCTCTTTACTCAACTGTGAACATAACTAGGTAGAGCCAAATAATAGAACGTATGATTGTAAAAAATTATTGTGGGGGAGGAGATTGGAAACTAGTGAGATTGAGCCTTGGTGAAAGACTTGTAAAATCTTGTAAGAAATGTAGTAGTTTTCTGTCACATATTTCTAAAATGTAGAAAAAAAGTGTGCAATTAATACACTCTACTCCATTATCCTGGTGATTTAAGCCCCCCCCCCCAGTCATGATAACTCTGACGACCATGAGTTACCGTGCTCCGTTACCTTGGGTGCTGTGAGTCCGCTACGGTGAGTTCTATCCAAATAATTGCGGTAGTCGACGAGGTTCTGCGAACTACGTTTGCTCACTGCAAAACTATAATATTCCTACCGTTAGTCGTACAATCTTGCCGTTAAGGACGTTTAATTTTTTAAACCTGCATGCGGTGTGGGCATTTCATTGAGCAACTTCAGTTCGCAAAAATGTCTTATGCGCTAAACCGAACTTAGGCTGCACACAGTGGAGCAGCCAGGAGTGGAGTTTAGAGGTGTGTATATCCTGCTTATGAATTACTAGGGTTAAAGAGAAAGTGTCATTTGACTATATAGCGCCTATAAAATTACTCTCTTCGGCGTTGAACCCCCCTCCCCTCATATTCTTCCTAAGAATTAGTTAGATCCATACAAAATGGGCAAAATCCCTGCTTACAGGCAGCAACCATAAAGATATTTTATTCAAGTAAAAATAAGACATAAATTTTCGGTCGATAAATTGCTGATTTTTGAAGAATTTAAACAATGGTCCCTTTCCTTATCGTCTGTAGAATCAGTAGACAATATGTACATTACTATATACATAAAAATTTTCACCCATGATTGGACACTGTCAGCACGCAGCAGGTTGGGGACAACCAGACTCTTTTTGACCCCTAGACAGGCATCACCAGGGTTAGATCCCCTCTTCAGCAATCTTATACACTTCATTAGAAGTAGGAGGTTATATTTCTTTATAGTTATGGTTGCATTTGTGTTGACGCAGGGGGATCATTTGTCTTTCGCTTTAGGAGACAGGAGGGGGGCTCAAGATTTATGACTAAAGACTGAAATTTCTTAGCTCTTGATTTATTGTCTCTAAACATACGAAATTGACTTTTTGTTTACAAAGGGTTTTGAAAGTATATAAAACTATAAAATCTCAGAATAAGATTAAAATTTAACATAATTCTGGGTAATATCCTCTCAAAAATCATAAATTGGTTCCCAGGGTTGCCACCTGGACAATTTATTTTGTGACATTGACATTTTTAGACCCTTGTGATTTAGATCTACATGCGCTTAAGAAGGGATTTATAATGAAATTTATGTTTATTTAGATTAATATTTAATCTAAGTAAGTCTGTGAAACAATATTCGTAATATGATTTAGAAAGTAAACACGTAATAAGCAAATTTTTACTTAGAAGAATCGAAGAATTGAATTGAAAAGCAAGTATTTTGGAGTAGGCATCAAGACATGGCTAATTGTAGAAAAAGTCAAGACAGATAGTCCGAGTAATTGAGGGGGAAAACTGGGATGAGCCCTTTTTAGGTTAGATTAGCTTTAAAACTATAGATTTAAAGACTTGAAAAATAGCCGAACGCTTCTTAGCTGACATCTGGGCATTTTTTTACTGAACAAATTTGATGCAAAACTGCTGGGTCCTTTGTCTCATGGAAGCTAATGGGGAAATGTTGTAAAAAACCGCTTTCGATGAGAGTTGAACCCATAATTCCTCCAGTAGCCACCAGGGGCATTGTTTTTTTTTTGGGGGGGGGGGTAGTGGCCCCCCAATAACGAGGAGAATTTTTTATATTCCATGTCCCTTGACTATCCAGTTTTTTACCCCCTCTTGCCCCCCCCCCCCTCCTAAAAATGCTAGAGATTCACCATACCTTCTGAGTATATACCTTCTAATGAATTCGGGGCCTTTATGTTCCTTCCGGTTTTTCTGTTAGGTAAACAGGTCATTACACTCGGTCATTACACTCTTTGCCAAGAGGACTGAGCATAACTTGTTTAGTGATTAGAATTTGAATAAAAGGAATAATTTTCTTTACAATTCATATTAGTAAGAGACTTGAATTCAAAGAGAATAGTTTTTATTTGCAAAGATATTAGTGGAGAAAAAAAAATTAGTGGTGCATTTACATTATTGGAGATTAATGATGGAACAGACAGTAGCAGAAGCAATGATATACGAGTACACAATGTGGCTGTGGAAATAACTGCTGGCTTTAGACTATGTATTGAATGGGACACTATATATGCGAGATATTTGATATCATTAAGCAAATTTAAGCAGGAGGAGCAGCTGTGTTTTGCTGGAAAAGTAAATATTCTCCATATAAATAAACTTCGGTCAGCATTAGATGTCCTATCGAAATATATTGATGAGAACAAAATGCATCAGTGAATATTATTATTATTGTAATTATGTTCAATAAAACTGTTTCTAAATCAATGATATTTTTTTCTTTTTCTATAGTAGACTAGCGTATATTTTTTAGATAAGAAAAAAAAAATTCTGTTTAGTCTGAAGTTGGTTGTGAGAGAGTTAGGACTCTAAAAAATGGATAGATTCGAGAAAGATCGAATCATGAGGAATCTAGTTCTTATGGAAAAGCGTTTGATTCTAGACGATGATTTTCTAGAGTTGTCTATTCAAAGGAAGATATTTTCTCGAGGAATGCTTGTAGATATAATGAAAACTTAGTCTCCATCATTAGACTATTGTATGAAGCTTAGACATCGTGGTCCAAATGCATTGACACAATTTATTGATAGATTGATCACGACGCAGCAAAATGATACTGTGAATATGCTTTTAAACATTAGTTTTTATAAATTTATGTCTTTTTTTTTCATAAGATAGATTGTGATCAAGTATGATTTACTCCTCTCTCTCTCTCTCTCTCAGACAATTTTTTTTTTTTGCTAGCTCAGTTTCATTGTGGCAGTGAGAGCGTTAACACATGACAAAATGTTCCATACATGTCCGTTATGTATGTATACACAGGGTAGCTGGTCATCATGTGAGAATTGCACAATGATTGAGGAATATGATGAAAAGTGTAGATTCTGCAACCCGTGTAAATTGCATAGAGGATATGCGGTACAAATTAAAGGTTGTAATTCCTCTCTTGAAGAGGTGTGCGACTCTCTTCCTAGAGGCCAGCTGTGTTCCTATTGTTATTATGATAAATGTAAGCAGTGGGACAGTACATATCCCGTTTTGATTGGAAAGAGTCCTAACCATGATTTTAGTTTATTTCTACGAGATTGGTATCGTCGTGGTTTTAGATTTTTCTGGTAGGAGGAACCTGGTCATCGATTCAACTGTTGGAAAAACAAGGGAATATGGTTTCAAAGTCAGTGTTGTGAAGACACTGAGTGTTTTGATTATAATCCAACTGATTTTTATTTGGCTGTGACGGACTGTGATTAGAAACTTGAGGACACTGTTTGTGAAATTGCTTCAAATAGGCAAATTGAAACACGTGAATTTTATAGAATGAATTCGACTAGTATAATTGACTATACAAAGATATATGACAAGAGTGAAGTCACACTCTACTGTAGAAAATGTGACCCCGATATTGCACTACATAAGGATCAGTACACTGTGAATTCGGATAATCTACCTGCACTAGTTTTTGTCGACAAATACCTAGTAGTGAATGAAATCTGAAGAGTAGAAAAGTTGTTTTATAATGTATATAATTTTTTTTTTTATACACAATTTCACATACATCTTATGTACATTTTATTCTTAGGACACTTAAATCAATATTAAATACACTTGTAAGTATATTCTCCACTAGAAAGTCATTCAATTGAGTTGGGTCCATGTAGAGGTCAAGACACTGCGTGTAGATATACCCACTACATTTGAACATGAAAAAGAGACGTGCATGAAAAACACATGTCTTAGTCATTAAATCTTGTAATCTTTGTAGATTTTGAATAACGGTTCTAAACCTGCTTTCAATAAAGTTGCTGATGTATGGAACGTAGAATTTATACGATAGGCCAAAAGGATCGAAAAATTCAATATTCTTCGCTGTTTTGAAAGATGCATAGCCAATGGCCAGTCTTCAAAGTCGATGGACTGCTATTAACAATGATTAGGGTATTGTTA